>NW_024883162.1:0-125565 GCF_019059575.1 Amphibalanus amphitrite
AGAGATTGATGTGACGCACTAGCCCCATATGGAGAGACGCCTGCGCCCCACTCGGAGAAATTAAATCAGACAAGCTCTAGTCTCTCTAGCACGTGACCGAGTGGGACTGCGTGGAGCAGACTGTGAACTTCGCCCACACAGTCCACAGCCTGTCTGTCTATCTGCCTATCGCCCGCATTTCGGTCCGCTATTGTCTAAGCTTGTATCCGATATCGGCTGAATTTTAGTCGGTTCAGCGCTACGTGGCGGACATTCGTGGTATAAGTCGGTCACTTTTATTGCGTTAGGGATGTTGAACTTTTATTGAATTGCATGTAAGGGGGCAAAACCTCTAGGGCAATAAAGTTGAGCAAGTATTCTATCTGGAGGATTAAAAAAGCATCCATCTCCTCCTTTTCTCCCTGTCCTCTTCCGTTCCGGTCTCTCTCTCTCTCTCTCTCTCTCTCTCTCTCTCTCTCTCTCTCTCTCTCTCTCTCTCTCTCTCTCTCTTTCTCCCTCTCTCTCTACCTCTCTCACTCTCTCTCTCTCTCTTTCTCTCTCTCTCTCTCTTTCTTTCTCTCTTTCTCTCTTTCTCTCTTTCTCTCTCTTTCTCTCTCTCTCTTTCTCTCTCTCTCTCCCTGCCCCTCCCCTCCTCCCTTCCCCCTCCCTTACTCACCCTGCCCCTGGTCCACCTGAGGAGCCATTTGCGGCGGAACAGGAGACGCTCTCGGCGGTACCGGAGACGCCCTCGGCGGCAGAGGAGACGAAAACGGAGACGCTCCATACCCCGGAGACGGAGACGCTCCACCGAAACCCCGAGACGGAGACAGGGGCGGGTATTGACCGCCCCCGCCCCCGGCGGGAGACAGGGTGTTGCCGCCCTTCTTGATCCTGCAGAAAGACAGCGATATGCATTGGACTTCGGGGACTTTTTAGTAGAAGTTAAAAAGAGTCTTGCTTCGACAGTTTGTAGGTTACAGTAATTATTTTAAATAAATTTTAATTGTACGGCACAAAATGCCTATTTTCTGACCTGTTTCCAAACCTGGTTTTATCTTTCGCTCGGCGTCTGCCTGCTGTGTCTTTGAGTAATGGTGGCCCACAAAACCGGTCTCCTAGACCCGGCTCTGTTCAGCTTTTATGGTCCGAAAGCACAGGCACTAGCCCGCCTCGGACCGAGAAATAGTGGCAGGCAGAGCTAGAGCTGGGTGGAACAGGGATATTCGACTGGATACAAGACAACGGAATGTGATATCTCTATTTGTTCTCTACTTCATGGCATCATGTTTACTTGGCTGTGACCCTAAGGTCAACAATACTCACAGAACCATGTTTTCAGCTGGTTAAGCTTATTCGAATTACTTCACTGCCGGAAAACGTCTCGTCTTGATTTTGCTGTCACTGCTTCACATTTGCTCTCATTTTCTTCATCCTGAGTTTATTGGTTTCACTGCAATCACTGGCACTACATCACTGCCTAATCATCATCACTGCTTGCCCGCATCCTTGCTCACGCTTCGTCGTTTCTCCCTAATAACCCGAGACCCGCCGTCGCAGCGAAAACCGTCCATCGTTCGATCCACCGCTGGCCGCGTCGAAACCGTCGACGCGACCGACGACGTTATGTCAGTGCATCGGTGGTTACCTGGGGTCACGTGATTGGTTACCCGGGTTACCGCGAAGGCCGCGCTGGTTACTGGTCGGGCGGGGGGAGGGGTGGGGGGGGAGGGGTGGGGGTGGGGGTCAATGCGCAGGGTCGTGAGTGGCCCGACGGAAATCGATTTGAAGCGTGCATAACATGACGATTGACGGCTACTATAAATGCGCACCTACTAAACAATAGTTTATGTTATTATTCTAATATTGAAAAAAGAACGATGAGTTTATAAAATGCATTTTACATGCATTCTGCTCTTTCGCCCTAGGTTCCTAGACTTTATACCACCGTTAAATGCAGCGTTTATTTTCATTTAGGTCAATATAAGATTTCAGTGGGATCGGGAGATTTAATTTTTAAATTTAATATCCCTCCTCTCTCTCTCTCTCTCTCTCTCTCTCTCTCTCTCTCTCTCTCGCTCTCTCTCTCTCTCTCTCTCTCTCTCCATCCTTGGACCACGTGACCCACCACCCGTCCCCCACCTCAGTCAGATGGTATGGCGAGTATATCTGCTAAGTAGTTGCTACCCAGAGCCTAAGGTCACCGTTCAGCCGTCTCAAACACGCCCCAGGCATTTCTTAGAAACGCTGGACGGCCGGGCGGGGGGAGGGGGAGTGAAGACGTCGGGGAGGGGAGAGGTAGATTTAGCTAGATATTCTGATTGTAATAGATAAGTTATTTTTATAGCATACCTAACTTATTCATAATCGCATGTGATTACGAATTGAGACGAACGATTGACCTTTTTAATCAATAATGAATATACGTAATTTGATTCCAAGTTTAAATGGGCGCAAAATGATCTTAGTAGTCGGTGTGCCCTAAAGCCTCAATTAATATCAACAATTCCAAGTTTAAAAGGATAAAAAGGTATTATAAACACCCATTAGTCCATGACGCCCCTATATCCGTAGAAGGCAACAAGTGATCACTCGTGACTCCGACTCGTGTCCTTGTTTCCAAATTTGTCCGACAGCTCTCCCGAGATGCCTTCCGTGCCCAATTACGTTAACCCACGAGCCGCTGGGGGGGGGGGCATAAAGTTGCCCCCCTTTACGTTTTGTGAAATATCTCCGAAACCTGATGAGCTACGAACGTGAAACTTGGCATAGCTTCAAATGAATACCTAGGCAATGTTTGAGGAAAGTTTGGTGGTTGTAGCACCTAAGATGACGTCACAGTGACGTCATAAAGTTTTGTCGTTTTCCGATATGGACCGTTTCTGATGACGCTGAGCATGAAACTCGACTGTAAATGAACTAGACAGCACCTGCTGTCATCCTAAAACATCTAACTACACTTCCATCTAGTTTCTGACCAATAATCGGCCCTTTATATTCGGTCCCATATATCTGATGTATCGTGAGGAATATGAGAGTCGCAAATCTATAATTTCACTTATGACGTCACTGTGACGTCAAATCAAATGGGATCGACACCAAATTTGGACACAACCTCGGCTAGGTATTCAGGAAGATGTGTGCAAAGTTTCGCTTCTCTATCTCTTCGCGTTGCGACGATATCGTCGCAGAAGTAAAGGGGGGCAACATATATGCCCCCCTCCCAGCGGCCGGCGGGTGGCGCGGAGGCCCAGCGGCCGCCGGGTTAAAACAAGAAACAGCAACCATGAGACTAAAAGATAGCCTTGCATGAGAGCATGAGCGTACCGCGTCCGGCGTAAATGATTTGGAGAAAGATGAATGAGCACTCCCATAAAAGGATCACATTCGCTTATACATACCTACGGCATTGCAAATTCAAGAGGTACAGTGCACCTTGCCTCCCCTCCCCGTTCCTCTACTAAGCTCGACAGCCCGGTGTCCTGATACACGGTGCCATGTCGTGGAGCAAAGGTGTCGGGGGGGGGGGGGGGGGAGACGGGAGGGGGCTGGGTGGAGTGCCGCCTGTCAGCTGATTGGGCGTAGTATCACAGGAAGAGCCGGTAGACACGAGCACACGCCCTCGTGCTACTGATGGACGATGGTGCGTGAGTTGATGTTGAGAGGCGGCGAGACGCGAGTGCAGGATGAAATATGGACAGGGCGGTTAAATTTTTCAAGAAAACGTGTCGAACTTGCATCGAATTGACACGGAACGGATTTTCAAATATGTGCGGATTTTTACGAATAAGTGCACCTGAATAAAAGTGTCTAGTGTCTACCTGAAAGGACAGACATTGGACTACTGAAAATTCTCTGGTGAAAACTGAAAAGAAGAAGCACTGGATACCATGAAGGGCGGCTCAGTGGGATACACTTACTACCACATGGAACATTTACATGCTATAAATATTAGACGACCCACGTGGTTAATATATGTTGCGCCATACCCCCCCCCCCCCTCCAACTCCCTCCGACCACGTGCTCGGCACGTTTTCCCTCGCGTTTCCCGTGGATAATCCCCGTGTCGCTGGGGCTCGGGAACAATCGGGGGAGCTCGCTGTGGGACAGTGGGCACCTAGTGGTGGTGGTGGTGGGGGGGGGAGGGGGCAGCTGGTGGGGCACGTCTGCCAATCAGGGGCCCACGGAGCATTTAAAATTTAAACGGCACGTCTTGTGGGGACTACTGGAAAGCACAAAAGACGGGAAAAGGGCAGGATGGAGCATCTGGGAAGCGGGAATTCAGGTGGCTGCGTCCAGTGATGGAAAATTGCTTCAGGGTTTTTTATTATCCCGTGGACAAATTACCGCATAACCTGCTCCTGCATAAACGGCCACGGGATAGGACCATTTATTTGTTGCTTAAAGAAAGTCCTGCTGGGATCATTTCTAATCGTTTCATTCTTACGTAATTCGCATTTATCTCAATTATCATCCGACCCAGGCCCATGTCGTCCCCTATCTCCCTGTGTGTCCAGGTGCACAGATGACGTCACACGAAGGGGCGGAGTCGGGGGTGGAGCCTGGCGCAACGGCCGCCATATTTGAATTTGTTTTATTAGAATGTAATCTACATTTTGGGTTTCAGTCAATTGTTATCGATAGTTTTATGAACGGTTAGCTGTAATATAAGTGATTTATCAAGAAAAAAACACATAATCTGCTTGCAATTTCGATTTAAGTACGACCCGCGCCTAGATTCGAACGCACGATCTTTGGATTACGGCGCAAGCATCCTAACCACTACACTACCGCGGCGGCGCGGCGGCCGGCGGAAGGGAGGCTGCCGAGGCATGGGGGCTTTTTTACGCATTTTCGGAAAAACTAATGGGTTTAGTGAAAAACGCTTCCTAGATAATTCGAAGAAAAATGTCTCGGCTTTCCGATGATGCACTTAGTTTTGTGCTAGCTTTAGCAGAGTTTGCTCTACAGAGCTTTAAAAATCGCCCATTTGCATAGGACTTAAACGGGACTTTAAGACTTGCCCCCAGATGACGTCACGAGCTGACGTCACGATCAGGTAGAATCGCCGGACGACCCTACCTGGTATATAGGGCCTTGATCCGACCTTTCATATTTCCACTTCCTATGCTACTCCACTTTACCGAACATTCCAGATCCGTAAGTAGGAGGTTTAGCGCAGGCGCAAACCCGCCACGCAACGCCGGGCGCCGGCTGACTCGTGACGCACTCGGCCCGCGCCTCCACCAATCAGAGGCGGACGCAGGAATCGTCGGCTGTGTCGGCGAACTTCATTGGCTGGCCGGGGACAGCGCACCGGACGCGGTCGGCGAGTGGCTTCTATGCTACAAATTCGCCGGATGTTCTTTGCCGGCGAGATTCCAGAGGAGGAGGTCGTGCGCGCGGTACAGATCTGTTGCACCAGACTGCGTACCGAAATAATTCAGGTAAGGAACAGCTGAAATGTGCAAGCGGTCTATTGTCGTGTGTTCGATGAATTTGCGTTCCCGGTACAATTATGTCGTTTGGCGTTTGCTTTTGATTCTGATGCCTCGCTGTCGAGAAACCGCGCGAACTTGAACTGTGCTGTCCGGACCGAATGTATGCTTTCTTTTGGCATTTTCTCGCACTTATCTGGAGTATACGACATGCGTAAGCGCTCATATTTCTATTTTTCTAACAATCATGTTTGGTGAATTTTTGCTCCGGAGCTCCTCGTTTTTTTTTACACTTTTTCACCGTGTGTAGTAGGTACCTACTTACTACTTATTCATATTAGTCGATTTCACAGCGGCCAACTGGTACACATTTGGTGCAGATTAGGTGCAGGTTGTGTCAAATTACGTTCGTTGTGTTTCTTGCTAGTTTGGGCTGCGCAGGTGTTAATGGACCCCTTTTTTCATATTATGATTATTTTTGATAAATTTAGAGTAAATCCATGATTTTAAGATGCTTGTTGTAATGAGATTTGGTGCAAGCTTGGTCAAATAAGTACATTCGCCAAATAGTCCGTCGTGAAAACTGTTATTGTGAGTAATTAGGTACCTACTGTAGCAGGTCAAAGACTTCAATTTTCAGTCCTGACTTGAGTGGCTCAAATATAATACGTAAACGTCTTATTTACCCTAGTAACGCGTAATTTATTGCACTTATGCACTTGTTTCGTTTCTGTGCGCGTTACTAACCTCTTATCTCCGTTTGCAGAATGGCAAAGGCCCCGGCGATCGGAATTGATCTGGGCACCACGTACTCGTGCGTGGGCGTCTTCCAGCATGGCAAGGTGGAAATCATCGCGAACGACCAGGGCAACCGGACCACGCCCTCGTACGTCGCCTTCACCGACACGGAGCGTCTGATCGGAGACGCCGCCAAGAACCAGGTGGCCATGAACCCGGGCAACACCGTGTTCGACGCCAAGCGACTCATCGGCCGTCGTTTCGAGGACGCCCCGGTGCAGGCCGACATGAAGCACTGGCCGTTCGAGGTCGTCAGCGATGGCGGCAAGCCCAAGATCCGCGTCGAGTACAAGTGCGAGAAGAAGACGTTCGCGCCCGAGGAGATCAGCTCGATGGTGCTGACCAAGATGAAGGAGACGGCCGAGGCCTACCTGGGCAAGACCGTCACCGATGCTGTCATCACCGTGCCGGCCTACTTCAACGACTCTCAGCGTCAGGCGACCAAGGACGCCGGCGCGATCGCCGGTCTGAACGTGCTGCGCATCATCAACGAGCCCACCGCGGCGGCCATCGCCTACGGCCTCGACAAGAAGGTCGGCGGCGAGCGCAACGTGCTCATCTTCGACCTGGGCGGCGGCACCTTCGATGTGTCGATCCTCACCATCGAGGACGGCATCTTCGAGGTGAAGTCGACCGCCGGAGACACTCATCTCGGCGGAGAGGACTTCGACAACCGCATGGTCAACTTCTTCGTCCAGGAGTTCAAGCGCAAGCACAAGAAGGATCTCTCGACCAACAAGCGCGCGCTGCGTCGTCTGCGCACCGCCTGCGAGCGTGCCAAGCGTACCCTCTCCTCCTCCTCCCAGGCCTCCATCGAGATCGACAGCCTCATGGAGGGCATCGACTTCTACACGTCCATCACCCGCGCCCGGTTCGAGGAGATGAACGCCGACCTGTTCCGCGGCACCCTCGAGCCGGTCGAGAAGTCTCTGCGCGACGCCAAGATGGACAAGGGCGCCGTCCACGACATCGTCCTGGTCGGAGGCTCCACCCGTATCCCCAAGATCCAGAAACTCCTGCAGGACTTCTTCAACGGCAAGGAGCTCAACAAGTCCATCAACCCTGACGAGGCCGTGGCGTACGGCGCTGCCGTCCAGGCTGCCATCCTCCACGGCGACAAGTCTGAGGAGGTGCAGGACCTGCTGCTCCTGGACGTGACGCCCCTCTCGCTCGGTATCGAGACGGCCGGAGGTGTGATGACCGCCCTCATCAAGAGGAACACCACCATCCCGACCAAGCAGACGCAGACCTTCACCACGTACTCCGACAACCAGCCGGGTGTGCTGATCCAGGTCTACGAGGGCGAGCGTGCCATGACCAAGGACAACAACCTGCTGGGCAAGTTCGAGCTGACCGGCATCCCGCCGGCGCCGCGCGGCGTGCCCCAGATCGAGGTCACCTTCGACATCGACGCCAACGGCATCATGAACGTCAGCGCGGCCGACAAGTCGACCGGCAAGGAGAACAAGATCACCATCACCAACGACAAGGGTCGGCTCACCAAGGAGGAGATCGAGCGGATGGTCAACGAGGCCGACAAGTTCAAGCAGGAGGACGAGGCCCAGCGTGAGAAGATCTCCGCCAAGAACGCCCTCGAGTCGTACGCCTTCAACATGAAGTCGACCGTCGAGGATGAGAAGATCAAGGACAAGATCTCCGAGTCCGACAAGACGACCATCTTGGACAAGTGCAACGACACCATCAAGTGGCTGGACGCCAACCAGCTCGCTGAGAAGGACGAGTTCGAGCACAAGCAGAAGGAACTGGAACAGATCTGCAACCCCATCATCACCAAGCTGTACCAGGGAGCCGGCGGCGCGCCGCCCGGCGGTATGCCCGGAGGTATGCCCGGAGGCGCTCCCGGAGCCGGAGGTGCCGCACCCGGAGGCGGCGCCGGCGGCCCCACCATTGAGGAGGTCGACTAAACGCCGTCCCTCGCCCCAGACGGGTCCAATGGTCAACCAAAAAGGTGGCGACCTGAGGGTCGCTCACCCTGTTTTATTTTCTTGTCTCCGTACCCTGCACATGTTTTGATGCGTGAATAAAAAGTTCCTGGTTATGTCCCGATTTCGTATGTTTGCTGGGATTTCTGGGAGGGGGAGGGTCAAGAACACAGGGAAAGCGGGCTAGGTCAGGGTCACAGCAGAAACGAAATTAAAGGAAGTGGGACCGACAATGGGCTGGGACGGAAATACATATAGATGGAAGCATTGCGAGACGGATATATCTATTTGTATTGTATTTGTATTGAACTGTATCTGTGTGAACTCCGGCAGGACTTGTGAGGTCCAGTGAGGTCGCAGCCGTCGCAGCAGGTGTGAACGATTTGGAAGGATTTATTGTTTTTGATAACATATCGATTTTATAGCACGAGGCAATCGATTTACAGGATACCCAGCAGAGTTCAAGATTGAGTTGAGTTACAAGACAACAGAGGGAGACAGGGAGGGGAGTTCAGGCTATCAAGACAAGAGCATAGAGCATTGAGCATTGGAGTCGCTAATTTGCTTATAACCGAGCCCCGAGAGTCTGAGTTCAAGAAATTTGCATGTGACATGCATGTGACTGCATGAACGGACAACGTCAACACTACGTCTACTTGTCGTCCGCGTCTGCTCATCTGCCTCTGCATGCCTGGTTGCTAGTACCATTTGTGTCTTCCTTGGACTCCTTGCTTGTCTGCTGCACATGCTAGTGCTCTGCAACTGGGCCCTGCCTTGCCTTCCCCTGCCTCAGCCAAGCTTTCCACACCCTGCTAGCCTGTGACGCGCCAAGCTCGATTGCAAGAGGGCTGCTGCCTGGCTGGCTTTGACAAGGACAATGCGCAGAGGGTCTCGGAATGCCAGGGGTGCTGGCAGGCGTGGGAGAAGCGCAAGTGTCACTGGTGCTGGTGTACTTAGGGGAGAAGAGTGTTTATGCGGTACATGTGGGGATGATGTGGGAAATGACCCCATAGGGTGCGACAAATGTGAACAATGGGTCCATGGGAATGAAATGTGCTCAGGTCTACCTCAGGAGCTCATTGAGGCTATAATGAAATATGAGGGTAAAGGAATCCAATTCATGTGCTTGAAGTGCCAGGTACAACATGTTGAGAATCGTGGTAAATCTCCCTCTAGCCATACTGAACCACATCTAGCCGAGACAGTCAGTCACTTATTCAATCAAGTCAAAGGGATCTGTTCTGCCATTCGAGATCTCGCATCTCAGGTTAAGACCCTGTCTGCTAAGACTGAGAAAACATGCCCCTGTGATGCTGCTGTACACACCCAAACCCAAGCTGCAGCACCACAACCACAGCCTCATCAACCACAGCAGCAACAGGACTATCGCACCATGATACGTGAGGAGCTCAAGGAGCAGAAAGAGCGTGAAAAGCGACGATCCTTTCTCATTGTCAGGGGTCTTCCTGCTAACTCAGCCTCAGAATTTATCAGGAAGTTTGCTCAGCTCACTGATGACTGCATGGGAATGAGGGTTGAGCCATCTGAAGCCTTTGCTATAACTGGTCACTCAAACTTCTATCGCATCAGGGTACCAGATGATGACCAACGGAAAGAGATCCTGGAGAAGGCAAAGCAACTAAAAGGCTCTCGATATGACAAAGTTTTTGTCAACAGGGACCTGACTTATTCACAGAGAACCGAGCTCTACCATCGTCGCCAGGCCCGCCGGCAGCAGGAGCCTGGGTTGAGAGCTGGGGACCAGAGACCTGTGGATGTTCTTAATGATGCTCCACGTCAACAGGCTGCTCTCCCACAAGCTGCCGCTGGTGCCCCTGCCCCTGCCCCAGCTAACGCGTCTACCCAAGCGGGTTCGGGAAACTAGCTCCCAGCCTGCAGACTGCCTCAGTGATCCGGATTGCTCAAGTCAATGTTAATGGTTTGCCATCCAAGATGAATCAGCTTAACAACTTTGCTAAACTCCATGACCTTGATATTGTATGTATAACTGAGTCACATCTTCTTAACCACACAAAGGATTCATTTGTACAGATGCCTGGATATTCACTTATTCAGAATGATGTTGCTGGTACTGTCTACAAGCATGGTGTTTGTGTATATGTGAGAGAAAATGTTGTTACAAATGGTGTCACAACTCCTGTCCCAAATGTGCTAACTTTCTGCTTGACTATCTACAACACTTATGTAGTAGTTGTTTACAGACCGCCTTCAAACTTGGAAGCTGAGAATACCATGCTGATGTCTTTCCTTTCAGACTTCTGCACTGACAGAGAGGTGATTGTTTTGGGAGACTTCAATCTGCCAAACATTGACTGGGATGCTCCAAATGGGTTTCAGAACTGTTCAATGCTCGAGAGAGATTTCTGCAATCTATTCAGCCTTGCCGGTCTTACTCAATGGGTCACCCAACCAACCTACCCCAGATCAGGAAACATCCTTGATTTGGTACTGACTTCTGAGACAGACCGCCTTGGACTGTTGGAGGTTTGTCCCCCACTCCCAGGTTGCGATCATTGCCCAACTCTTTTTGATTATATATTTGAGATGCAAAGTACAAATGTGCCCTCAGGTCCCCCACAGATGAGCAGGAGAGCCTGGAGCAGAGGTCGTTATGAACTGATGTGCCAGAGACTAAGGACTATTGACTGGGATTTTGAATTAGCACATCGTGATTGCAATGATTCCTTCAACCACTTTACTAAGCTTATCTGTGATTTGACAGACGAGTTTGTACCTGAACAGACATCAAACAGAGGTAAACCATCCTGGCAAAAGAGACCCCCTACTAGTCTAATGCACCGTCGGCGCAGGGCATGGCAGACCTACAAATTAGTAAGGGAACGTAAAGGGAGAAAAGCTCATGAGTCTCGCATGGCCTATCAAGAGTTTGCTTCTGTCAATAAGGAGTTAAAAGGGTTTGCTGTGAGATCCCAGAGTCTGTATGAAGCTAGCCTAATGGAGAGGTCCGCTGAAAATCCTAAACTCCTGCACTCCTACATCAGATCCAAGAAGGTGGGATGCCCATCTGTTGGCCCCCTGCTTCTCCAATCTGGGGAAGTGAGTGATGACGCCGAGGCTATGACTGAAGTGTTTGCCACCTCTTTTGCATCGGTGTATTCGACTAACTCACCAACCAACCCTGCCCCTCACCAGGAGTTTGACGGGTCACTTCAAAATGTTGACCTGACGACCGAAGACATTTGCTCTGCGCTGATGGCCCTTGACCCACACTCAGCCATGGGCCCTGACAGACTGAATCCCTTGGTACTTAGGCGTTGTGCTGCAGAACTGGCTCGTCCCTTACTCATGATTTTTTCCAGATCTCTCCAGGAAGGCCAACTGCCTGTCCTATGGAAGCTGTCCCATGTTATACCGATATTCAAAAAAGGCCGACGATATGATCCACTTAATTACAGGCCCATCAGTTTAACTTCTGTGGTGTGCAAGAGCATGGAACGAATTATTTGTGCCAAACTTCGTGACTACTTGGAATCAAATGACTTACTGACACCAAATCAGTTTGGTTTCAGGGCAGGCAGGTCAACTATGGATCAGCTGTTACTTGTGTATAACGCCGTTTCGAGAGCAGCTGACATGGGTGGAGTCACAGATGTAATATTCTTCGATTTCAGCAAGGCGTTTGATGTGGTCTGTCACGATTTGATGATTGCTAAGCTGAGGTCTCTGGGTATCCATGGCCGTTTGCTTGATTGGCTTTCCTCATTCCTATATGGCAGGGAGATGCAGGTTTGTGTTAAGGACTGTAGGAGCCGGCCAAGGAATGTCCTTAGTGGTGTCCCACAGGGTAGTGTCCTTGGACCACTTCTGTTCCTAGTATATGTGAACAGCATAGCCTCACAGTTAAAGGGACCCTCCCACCTTAACATTAGTTTTGAGTTGAGATAGCCAAGTTTGCGGCCAGGCTCAGAAACCACCATTTATCCTGAGGGCTGTTCACGGACCCTGTGTGCGGTCGGACCGCACACAGCCTCCAAGCTCCGCCCACTGCGTCCCTACGTCAGCCTTGCGTCACCGCACACAGCGACCGCTGTGGCCGGTCGGGACTGGCCACAGCGGACCGTCCACCGCACGCAGCCGTGACGTCAGAGCCGCCTACCCATCCCCTACCCCCACGCCTGCTGGACGTACCGCACACACCGCACGCAGCAGTGTGCGGTGCCCGTGAACACCCCTCTGGTCGCAACCCCCGCAGCTTTATGGTGTTCAAGAAATTTCTTCCCTTTACTTGCAGGGTGGGACCAGCTTGGTCCCTATCTCTTAACCATTATGGGAATCTGATGACGTCATCAGGCTTTCGAACGTCCGTTAAATGTTTGACTAAAACGTTTTGTAGCACGCGGTGGTATATGCTGCTTTGCGCGCAACAAATGCCGCACTTTCAAATAAAGTCGCTAGGAACAGCGGAGATCCCAAAAAGTAAACAAAAGTAAAAGTCTAATATCTTGAAAACCGGTGAATATTTTTCGATGAAATTTGGTAGATATTCGTTTTTGCTCTTTCTGAACCGAGCGACATCACTTTCATGCCAATTCATTAACTTTTTTGAAGGTGGGAGGGTCCCTTTAAAGGGACCCTCCCACCTTCAAAAAAGTTAATGAATTGGCATGAAAGTGATGTCGCTCGGTTCAGAAAGAGCAAAAACGAATATCTACCAAATTTCATCGAAAAATATTCACCGGTTTTCAAGATATTAGACTTTTACTTTTGTTTACTTTTTGGGATCTCCGCTGTTCCTAGCGACTTTATTTGAAAGTGCGGCATTTGTTGCGCGCAAAGCAGCATATTCCATCGCGTGCTACAAAACGTTTTAGTCAAACATTTAACGGACGTTCGAAAGCCTGATGACGTCATCAGATTCCCGTAATGGTTAAGAGATAGGGACCACGCTGGTCCCACCCTGCAAGTAAAGGAAAGAAATTTCTTGAACACCATAAAGCTGCGGGGGTTGCGACCAGGATAAATGGTGGTTTCTGAGCCTGGCCGCAAACTTGGCTATCTCAACTCAAAACTAATGTTAAGGTGGGAGGGTCCCTTTAACAAGCAGTTATAAGATTTTCGCCGATGATCTTAAAATGTATGCCTGTGTGTCTCATGCTCCCGCTCTATCAACACTGTCTCATTATCAACATGTGCAGAAAGACATCGACCTCTTACACACCACAGCAGCATCATGGGGTCTTAGAATGAACTCAGATAAATGTGTCGTGCTAAGATTTGCCAACTCTAGATCAAAGCTAGTCTCTCCAGAGTACTTCCTTGACGGCCAACAGATCCCTTCTGCTGAGAGCCATCTGGACTTGGGCGTTACCGTTGACTGCCAATTAAAGTTTCACGAGCACATCAGGGGTGTGGTTCGTAAGGCTAGTGGTTTGGCACAGAATCTGTTAAAGTCGACTGTCTGCCGATCGCGTGAATTCATGTTGTTTCTATTGCTTACTCATATTCGTCCAATGCTTGAATATTGCTCTTGTGTCTGGTACACTGGCTACATAGAGGATATGCGACTCTTGGAGAGGGTTCAGCGACGTTGGACCAAGCGAATCGATGGGCTAGCCTCATTGAGCTACGCTGATCGCTTGCAGGAGCTGAACTTGTATTCGGTTCAGGGTCGACTGACACGCGCTGATCTCATTCAGTGTTGGAAAATCTTCAATAGGAAGTCTTGCATTGCTCCTGATGAACTGTTTAGCCTGTGTCCCCAAACTCGCACCAGAGGTCACTGTCACAAGATCTTTCCCTTGCACTCACGCACAGATGTTAGGAAGCGTTTTTTCACTGTGAGGTGTATGCGTCTTTGGAATGCCCTACCCGCAGAGGCGGTATGTGCCCCAAACCTATCTAGGTTCAAGGAGGTCCTGCATGACACTTTGCATGGGAGTTTGTTCGCCTGGCTATGTCTAACGTTACTTGAACAACTGTACAAAACTTTAGCGCGCTGCATATTCTGCCGGCCTCTCTGCACTGTATTCATTTTCTTTTTCTTTTTTTTTCTCTGTGAAAAACCACAGTGTGTTTGTACATGCATACACGTCGGACTCAACGGAAGACGCTAAATTCCAGCTTTCTGCACTCGCCAACCACAAGTGAAGATCTCCCCCGGCTGGCGCGTCTAGGATTCAGGGTTCCTGTCTGTCCTACTCTTTCCTTCCATCTACATTTCTTGACACTGGGAACCCAACCAGGTGAGTCAACCAGGTGAGATAGGCCTTCGCTTGAGACCGGTGGGTGGGGTTTGGGTGGGGTCACTGGGTAGAGGCTGCAAACGGTTACAGGTCTCGACGGATTAATAGTTTACTATTCGCGCTATCACTACATACATCTTGCATAACAGTTCACTGCCCTGTGGCAGCTGCCTTGTTCTAAAGATCGCCGCCTTTGAGCTAACATCCGCCCGTCTAAAGTTCAGCGAACGGCTCGGCTCCAGCCGACACTGCATGAGTCAGTCAGAGTCTACCCGGGAACAGGGTGGTTACGAAACCCGGCCGGCCGGCGCGGCGGCGGCGGCGGCGCCTTCTTGGGGCGAGAGATGACGTCAGTGCTGACGCCCCTCCCCTCTCCCTCCCCTCCCTCTCTCTTGGGCCGGACGAGGCGGGGCGCGAGTTTTTCCCGCGCGCGCGAAGCGCATATGGCGGGTCGGCCTTGGGTTGGCGGCGCGCTGGGCCTGGGCCGAGGATGTCGACTCAGCCTGACGGCGTGCTGTGAGGAGTGGTCTGTCCGTGATCAGGATGACGTATCAGCTGTGAGCTGGCTGACGGCAGCGGCGGCGCCAGGCGCGGGGCGGGGAGAGAAATAGGTTTTGTACGCGTATAGACGCTCACTGACCGATTTTAGAGCGAGACACGACCAAGAAAGCAGCATTTCTATTTTGGTCTAACCTGAGAGTTCGACTTATAAGATAAAGATCCTAAAGAATCAATAGGTCCTTATTTCGAGATCCGTCCACGAGTGAAGCGTCCGTAAAAGTTGTGGCAGCTGACTTTTTCTCAGCATCTCCATTTGTGTTCTGGAACGGCAAAATTGAACGAACGGCAAGCAATGGGTATATGTTACGTAAAAGGTCATTTCTCGTCAGTCGCCCCCGGGCCCCCCTGACCCGCCCTCTTCCTATCATCTAGTGACGCCCCACAGCTGGTGGATAACCGACGGGCCGACGGGGCGACGCCGGCCCTGCGGCAGTCTCCGGGGGCAGTCGCGCGCAGCTCAGCTGCCGACTATCGATTTATCGAGCTGACGCCGCCCCTGCCGCACTGCCGGCGCGGCTAGTCAAAGGCACTGGAGCCGGCCGGCAGGGGCGGAGGTAGGAGTATCGATTGGAGAGGGTAAAGGATTTGGTGGCAGCGTCGAGGGTTTTGGTAATTTTAATTATATTGCAGGTTGTACACTTGTAACCTGTAAATGAGACTACTGACACGCTACAAACAAACCGAAGACGAAGCTTACACAATGCGCATTTTGGCACGATTTCCAGCACTGAAAGGCGGGAGGAATAACTAGAACATGCCCTCGGACCTCTGTTTCCCATTTTTGACTTCAACCAGTCCGTTTCATGCCTGTTTCATCCATCAAGTTCGTCTTCCTCTTTAAAATAACTTTTTTCTACGAATTGATATCTTCTTGAACTTTCTAGGGTCATTTCATGTTTGAAATATGTCTGTTACTTTCTGTCCCCGCCTCTGCCCTCAGCGCAGACCGCAGCACCCAGCGACCACCACCACGCGGTCCGACCACGCCGTCCGTCCCGTCACCGCCACCGGCGGCCCGTCATCGCGCAGTGGAAGGTTCCCGAGCCGGCCCCGGACCACGTGGGCGCCGTCCCGAGCCGCCCGAGCCGCCCGGCCGGCGCTCCCCCACCCGGCGGCGGTGGGGAGGGGCGGACAGACGGGACGGGAGGGGGAGGGGAGGCAGCCAGTCCACGAACCCAGGGGATCACAACTCACTGACGCCAGCCGCAGCCTGGGGATCCAGGGGCTCACAACTCATGGGTCGACTGGCAGGTGGTAGACGGAGGAAGATCCACTGACGGTTGGAGTTTGAGGACCCCCATCTGACGCCGGTTCTTTCCGCTGTGCCGTCATGGAACGATGAACAGCGGGGGGGGGGGGGGTACAGTCGCACCCGTAACGCTACAGTCGGCTGGGTTAGTGATCAAGGGAGGGTTGAATGCTGTTTGGTTGAACATGCTCGTCCATTGCCCAATCCTCGCCTGCGCAAGCGTGTCTTGTGATCGTCCGTTGACCCCCGGGGCTTCCTCTAGCTTGACCCGTGACCTCTGGTGACCCGTGACCTCAACAGCTGGCCTCTGGCGACCTCACCACCGCTGTGAAATCAAACAGAAACGTACCAAAGGGAGGCAATTTATTTTCATAAATCATAATTCAAGCTCACGAGAAACTCGCCATAAAGTAGCGAACCCAATGAACTCAACACTCGAATTATCATGCAATCCTCCTATCAAACATTCAACACTCAACAGAGTATTTCCCCCGCTTTCCCCGCTCGAGCGGAACACCTTATCAGGGCTTTACCCACTACACATGGAGCGTTGGTAAGGGTGACATTGCACAAACCGCACTTCCCGGAAATGAGACACGTTAGGGGGGGGGGGGGAGGTCATGTGTCATTGGAGATGATAAGCGACGAACGACGGGGGACATGGTAGATACAGGGTGTCCGGAAAGTCCTGGCGCTTCTTTTGGACGCCGTGTAACGCGCGCTGTGATTATTGGACATTCAGCCAATCATCACAGACATGACCCCTCGTTGATTGCTCAGCCAGAGGCCGTGTAAATATGACCTTGAAATCGTTTTCAGTGATGGGTAGATGGGCGAAGATGCGCCTTGTCGCTGAATGCCTGCGCGCGGCGGCCGGGTGCGACTTGAACGAGGCTCGAGCTGCAGCGCGATGCGGCGTTTTTCGATGAATGGTTTAGCAGGTAAAGGTTTATTTCGACTCGGGAATTCCTTAGAAAATATCCTCAGACCGTTTCGAACGCGATATGGGAACGGAGCAGCATTTCAGCGCGGCAATCGAAGAAAGTGCGGGGGTCTGATGGACAAAAATGTCCCATCATCTTCGTCAATGTCGAATAAATGAATAACAGGCTGGCCCACGAGGGGTTCCTGGACAGCCACATCAACCCGAGGGTCAAGACGACATGCCCTAAGGGTCACTTCGCATTTCAACAGCACAGAGCACCCTCCAACAACGCCGCTGCCATTCAAGCTAAACTGACAGAGGAGCTTGCCGGGCCAGATCACCGTGGCGAAATGAGATCAGGCCGCCTTATTCTCCTAACCTGACCCGCTCGACTAAGGCGTGCTACGCGTTTTGTAGAACAGGATCTAGGCCATTTCTCACCCCAACCTGGAGTCGCTGAAGACTCGCATCATGACAGCATGGGAGGACCTGGAAATGCCCCGCATCGTCAAAACCCGCAGACGCTTCCTCCCCTACGTCGAGGCCGTCGTCGGCGCCGACGATGGTTACATTGAATGAGCACGTAGCGGAAGCATGTGGCTTGGTGTCCCTGGTCATTGTTTTGATCCATTGATTAGTATCTATGAACCAATGGCATTTGTTTTAGAAAATGTTGAAAAGCGCCAGAACTATCCGGACACCCTGTAGAAAGTGGGGGGGTCACGAGTGTAGAAACACGAGTGTCGATATTAAAATCATAGCCAAACCGCCAAAGCGATTCACGAGCATTGGGAGATCATTAGATAAACCATTGAATCATATGCAGAGTTTCGAAGTTTTTGAACACAATAGCGAACATAAACACTGTAAATACAATAAACTCTACATCATTTAAAATCCTTTGGTACTGAGTTCCATCGATCACAAAACCAACCAAACGTATACCAGGGTAAAAGAAGGCACACATTCGCACAAAATAAGTATACAAATTCTCGGCCACTTCTGACTAGACGATAAACGACTCCATCTCAGTTTTACTGCTGCTCATAACGTTATCGGAAACCACACGGGGCTCAATCAAATTCAAGATACCGTTCACACTTTGCACATAGATTGGACCCACCCACTCCACTCCTGACATTTCATGCCGACTCAGTCGCTACAGTCTGATGAAAACTCCAGAGCGCCTTACCGAGCAATGCCTTAGATGACGTCATCACTAATCCACCGGCCGTCATAAGGCGTCTTAGGAGTCCTCGTATGACGTCATTGTGGAACCTGTGACGTCAGCTCTCTGAGTAGTACCGTGATTCAGCTACTTTTAACGAACAGGCCGGCGTATTTCAAATAATTGACTTGGTTGCGACGTTCCACCAAGGACCACTGCCCCATTCAAGTCAATGATACAAAATAAATTAAAATGCTGATAATGTACAAACACGCTGAAAAGGTGCGGCTAATGAACACTGGAAATGTCACCGGACACAAAACGTCACTAACACCGTGAATAAGGTAAACTCAACAGCAGAGACATTCATACAGTTTGGTAGCCTGAGTCAAAACATTTGGCACTAGAGATTCCTCACGTCATAACTAAGCGACTGGAAAGTCACCCGAGTCAGTTCTGTCCTCTGTGAGCCGTCGGGTGGATTATGGATCTCAGTAGATCGCTGTGACCCGTTGACCTTTGTGGATGATCACTCACTGTAATTCGCTGACCTCTGTAGCTGACCTCTTGGCTGACCCCTCTGATCCTTCGGCTGACCTCTTGACTGACCCCTTGACCTCCATAGATCCCTCCTCTGATCCTATCGACCCGATCTCTACAGTTGACCTCTCCACTGACCCCTCTGACCCATTGACCTCTGCAGTTGACCTCGGTGACTCGATGAGCGACCGTCGGGCCAGCAGGCGGGCCACCTCCAGGTCTGAGGGTGTGTCGATGTCGATAGCTGTCTCAGGAGGTACTTCCACATAACCCCGCCTGTGAAAGAAGGGAGGGAGGGGGGGGGGTGAGTATCCACATCTGTCTCATGGGGTACTTCCACTCAGAGTCTGCGGATAGAAGGAGGGGGAAGGGGAGGAGGTTATATGCAGACGGGAATAGAAGACACGAACAAGGAACATGAAACGTTGTTGGGCAAATGAGCGTTCGAAAAAAGAGTGAGTGGATCTGGCTAATGGCTATAACATCCAAAGGTCGAAGGATCGCTGATTCTGTGAAACGGTTAAACCCCACGGCAATCTCCGAACAATTTATTGCGTTTTCGACGGTGAGAAGTGCTGCTTTCACAATGCACATTGCACCCCCCCCCCCCCCAATGGCTATCCCAATGCCAAACGCACGATAAATAAGCGACCAAGAATCGCTAAGGGCTACAAGCTGCATTCTGCATGATAAAAAGCTCAAAGCTCCAGACTGACAATCTGCAGTCTGTATGCGAAAAGCCGCAGCACTGCCTGCACCATTCCCAACACAAAATACAGCCCCCATTTATAGCCAGGCTGACCGCCGCTCCACCACTACGAGCTGGGTAGTTACAGCGGCCAGCTTTGAGCCCGCAGCGTTCTATGCTGGGTGCGGCAGCGGGCAGCGACGACGGTCGTCCGACCCTGGCACAGGCCTTATATCGACAAAACGCGAACGTGACCGGGTTTTCATGGGTCGGCCTGGTACCGGAGGGGAGGGGGGAGGAGGGGGAGGGGAGGCAGAGACATACATGGGGCGAAGGGAGCAATGGGTGTGCTGATGATGGGAGAGTGGGGAGGGGGGGGCAAAAGTAGGTCACGAGGGAAGTCGCACATCGGGATGCAAGTCGAATGACGATAGAAACTGCATGGTTTTATGTAAATTATCTCATGACATCGTTGCAAGAGACGTTGGCCGTGTTCAATGTAGTAAGGAAAACACGTCTCATAACAGCAACATTTTTTTTTTTGTAATCGTATCGTATAACATATAGGACATTAAGGACCACGGAAATTTCTTATTGTTTAATCAGCAATCACACCCATTACCACTCAATCAACCGACACGTCCTGCCCACCGGACTTGTCCCGCAGTGTACAGCCATATCCGGCACAGACAAAGACCCACCACCGCCCCAGCCTGGTATCACGGCAACACCGCACCGGAACGCAAAACACGTCATAGGTACTGGGTACCGTACCCAATCAGCCCGTCTACCCGCCACGGCCACACCGACGCTATGACACACGCTAGCATGTCATGCATGCTAACCCCAGCCCCAGCATGCTAGTCTGTTTTCCGACCTAAACTGGTTTACCAAACCAACAGTACCAGCCAAATTTTGCGTCTGATACCCCTGGACCCAAATACGACACGCGGACAAAGCTTTGTAAATACAATGCGAAAGCTCCCGCCGGAAGGATCTCTTGCGGGGTAAAGCCCGAATTAAAGGGACCCTCCCACCTTCAAAAAAGTTAATGAATTAGCATGAAAGTGATGTCCAGAAAGAGCGAAAACGAATATCTACCTAATTTAATCGAAAAATATTCACCGGTTTTCAAGATATGATACTTTTACTTTTGTTTACTTTTTGGGATCTCCGCTGTTCCTAGCGACTTTATTTGAAAGTGCGGCACTTGTTGCGCGCAAAGCCGCATATACTACAGCGTGCTACCAAACGTTTTAGTAAAAGATTTAAAATCGTTAGATCTGCGCTGACGTCGCAAACTCTAAGGGGGCATTCCAATGCATTAGCCCCTTAGAATCCGAAAACTGCAAGTTTGAAATTCCATATCTCCGAATTAAAGCATTTTTCGATGTTGTTAGTGCTCAAACCGGTATTTGCAGGCCATGGCCACCAATTTGGCTATCTCAACTCAAAACTAATGTTAAGGTGGGATGGTCACTTTAATTTGCTAGTTACTACAGCACCAACCAAACATAGCCAAACCAGATACGTCACACAGCACTTGAGCTTTGACATACATCATATCGTTCAATCCATTCCCAATCCTCATCATGTCTTTTCATAGTCTTGTAAGCTGCAATGGTCGTATCAGACCCACGGGGCCTAATCCGACAGAGCCAAAAGCCACCCTACACCACGCCACCACAGTACAAAGGTCACACAGACCGGGGGGTGGGTCTGTGTCAGATTACACCATCGGACACCCTCGGTGTTCAGTTTCCGAATATGACCGGAGTTGGCCGGGGATGGGTTGGGAAAGTGGACATATCGTCTGGCAGCGATCGCGACGGGACCAGGGAGAGCTGCATCAGTTGTGAGACTTATGTTATTTAGACGAGGAATAGATTATCGATATCAATGTTTTTTCAAATAATCGAAGGATTTCCTCAGTTACATGCCGCAGGCACAAGCATCCGTTAAACGGCTAAAAAAAAAAAACAACTAAATAACGAGGTGAAACCCTATCCAGGAATCTCCTGATATACTGATGAAAGCAGATTAAATAATTACGCGAAGTATCAGCTACATGTCTTCGATCGAATAAAATAAAGTCCAAGCATGGATTACACCATAGATTACATATAAATTATAAAGTAATCCATGGTCCAAGACAAATCCGCATAAGATCACTAAGCCCCAGACATGCGGCTACAGCAGCGACATCTGCAATTACCTGCCAGCCTGTAGTTGTCGCTCGCTCCGCACGAGGGCAGCACGGGTCACATAGAAGTTGCCGCTCTCCTGTAAGTGTGAGGGCAGTTCCTGGCGGCGGGGCCGATTGAGGGGGTCGAAATTCACCGGCTCCAGGCCGCCTGGGGGATAAAACGGTGAGATGTCATTAGGAATAGAAGCGTTATACCATAATCGGGGACAAGACAGAGCTACACAACAGCTTCAAGCGCAAAGGGGTACTTATCTGGATTTCGGGGAACGTTAAATACAATTTTACTGGTAAATATTCGATAGCCCCTCACACACTGAGCAAATGTTTGTTAGCTAGAGCTAGAAGGCCATTTTTTACAATGCCAACGATCCTATTATAACGCATAATCACGAATCAGACGTTCAAAATCGCGCTCGAATCGATGTTTCCAACGAACTTAGCAAACCGTCACAGAGTAACCGATGAGACGGCACAAAAACCGTAAGGAGAAACGACCAAAGCCCATGACCTCTCCCCGCCCATTAATCCACCCCCCCTCTCTCTCTCTCTCCCTCTCTCTCTCTCTCTCTCTCTCTCTCTCTCTCTCTCTCTCTCTCTCTCTCTCTCTCTCTCTCTCTCTCTCTCTCTCTCTCTCTCTCTCCACCCACCATCCTCCGTCTCCCTCCAGATCAGACCGGGTCGGTGTCGAACCAGTGAGAACACGGAGTCGTAGCTTCCGTCGAGCATCTGCAGGGCCCGGGAGACGTCCTCAGGTCGGGTCAGAGGACTGGTGCATTGGAGAAGCGCCAGGGTGCCCACCTCTGTGGGAGGAGGTGGAATGAGTTAACAGACTGGTGAAGAGCTGTAGACATAAGATAGAAGGGTTGTGAAACCCAGTGGCATGCAATGTTCAGCCAGCAAAAAACACCCAGAAATCAAATCAAGGATATATAGGGAAGGGAAATCCTAACTCACTTTTTTATATAAAAATCATGCCAGTCTTACAAATCGAGTTCATATTGTCCTCACCAATCTAAACTGACCCATGTCCTACCCTTGGCCCTACCAAGCTTGAAATAGGTAGTCAGCAAGATATATCCTTTTTACCTAAATTGGGGATGAAGCCCTTGCCATTCAAAACCCAGCCGCTGTTACTGCCTCTACCCCAGCAGCGACTGACCAGGCCTGTCTCCCAGGAACTCCAGTACAGCAGACAGTGACGAGGCAGTGTCGGTGGAGGTGGCCGCACTGCGGTGGTGGACGCGGGCACCGGCTGCCTCTGACTCTGCTGCGATCTCGGAGTCATCAGTGGATACCCAGACAGAGTCGGCTTCTGTGTGGAGAGATTAGACGGAGATCGGAGATTTTAAGGAGAGTTCGGCTGACAGTGATTGATTCGGTGGTCGAGGGAGAGGGAGACCGGAGAAGAGTCGAGGACTGACGAGTGTGGACCGATATTATCAATTACACTATCAGTACAAGCAGCAAGTTTTTTTGTGCACTAGTGCAGACCTGTTGGAACTACATGTCCTGAACGGTGATATTTATCTATAAGAAACATTCAACCCTATTCACAGCAAGAAAACAACATTTTGCAACTAACCCTGATGCCCAGATAGTTTGAACTTTGAACTACCTACCAGATAACCAGTGGTTTCAAATCTAAGAGGTATATATCAACAAAAGAAGCAACCATCGTTATGGCACAATCCTTATGGTAAATAATGTAACAAAAATATACAAAATAAAAAATACATACTGGAATGCTTTACCTACTTGTCACCATTCGAGCAGTAGAGATACAGTGAGCAATTAGAGATTTGCTCACAAAATGCACCATGTTCTTCCTTGGAATACCTTTGCTTCCACCTCTAGCAAGGATCAGTATGCAAACTTCTGCCATTTTTGTAAAATCTGAGGCCATAGAGGCTTCAGATATCGATTTATCCAAGATTTATCATTTAAATTGCAATAACCTGCATGGCAATTGGCAACAAATGACAGCCAGTCAATAATTGTCAATTCCTGCAAAAGTTTCCCCTTATTCAGCAGCAGACACCTTAAGTGACAGACCAATTTGCCAACTGTTGGTTGACACGTGGTGCACCCAGGGCGATAAGCATCTGCACCTGTTTTTTCATTTTTGGGCCTCGCCTGCACCAATAGTGATAGTGTGGTTATGGTCAAAGCTGTATATTAGGGTTATGGTGCACACCAAGGCCCCAAAAACAGTGCACTCTTCGCTGTACACTGAAATATGAATTGAAGAGGCACCGCCGATGTCGATTGTCGTGGTGCATGTGCCAGGGAAAAGCTCTGTGGTAGTTGGGGTTGTTGAAGTGCCAAATGTGTCAATGAAAACTCTGGGGTTTACTGCAATTTTGGGCAGGGACGGCATCAGTGGGGCTGTCCCTAAATTACGTTATGATTTTTGGCCAATTCTTGACCACCCCAGGTCCCCCGTTACACTATATATCAGTAGGCGGAACTATGGTCATGAGTACCCAAATATAGGAACGTTCCCATTTTTGGGAACGGAGTTCCCAAATATGGGAACGGGCGTTCCCATTTATGAGAACGGAAGGCAATTTTTCGGCCGTTCGCCCACTAAAACTCAAAAGTGCATCACGTCTCAAAAAAGTGCACGCTGATTTAAGTATCTACTAAATCTCCATAAAGTTATCTTTAATCTGACCGTGGAACAAGGAAATTGACCGTGGAATGATATTTTTAATGATTTTTTAAAAATGACAGAATGGTGGAAATATGGGTTATACGACATTTAACATGCAATTTTAAGGAAAATGAAGCATTTTTTACATTTTGAGGTCAAGTATAATAATTTTCGCCTGGTTATGAAGTTTCATTCTAGCGACACCAGATGCTGACATATGCAAGCGAACACGCGGACAGTCCCGAGGTAATATTGTTGACTTTTGGTGTCGGGGCGATCGACCGCGTGGAACGTCAGTGATTTTACCGAACTACTGTTGTAAACTCAGTTTCAGTGGTTTAAAATCATTCAGCTGTATTTTATCAGCCCTGAAAGACATATTTTATTTGGATGCTAGCTGTTTAGCGTTGTTTTATAAGCAGCGTCATGAGCGTGGTTTTTGTCTTCGGCGTTTCTAAGCATGATCGTTTGGGGGGAATTTCTCTGATATAGGTCGCTCGGTGTGGCTTATTTATAATTTTTATGCTGATTTCGATCATACCTCGTGCCCATCCTACCAGGCCTTTTGCCACTTACACTCATTAAGAAAGGAAAAAACTAGATTTTCATTGGGACTAGGTGTTTTGAGGGTGTAACATATTCAGCGTTCCCATTTTTGGATACTTCTTGTGCTCGTCAACTCTCGGTGATTAGCAGACAGGTGCTTGACATGTCTCCACCCTCGGCGCGGACGGTGGATATAGGCATGGAAGACCTTGTTGAACATCGCTGAGCGTTGTGGATTACGTAATCCTGCAGAGGGGGGCGTGCCCGCTGCGAGATCGACGGGAATAAAAGCGCAGAAGACCGGGCGAAACATGCAACGGTCTTGCCGGAAAGGTCATCTGATGATTGTTGCGTTAACAATAATTTGCGGCGTTGGACGTGATGCTTGTTAATGAAAAGAGCCCCTGAAAGGCGTCGGTGAAATCGTTCCCAATTTTGGGTACGCCGTTCCCATAATAAGGAACGCTTGCAGCGCCAGTGTACGAGAGCGTTCCCAAATTTGGGCTCGCGGCCCGGGTGATGGACTGCTTTAGAAATAGGGTAACGATTTGAAACTACGATGGGCCTTACAATATCAAACTCTTTCCCAACAATATTGAGACAACTATCAGGCGGTTCACGATCGTTTTATATTTTTTGGACGTCATTTAACAGTTCTTTTTCTTGTTTTAAATAATGCCTACATGGCGTTCCCATATTTGGGTTTATCGTTCCCAAACATGGGAACGAAAATGCGTTCCCGAAAATGGGTACGCTTGACCATAGTTCCGCCTACTGATATACCCATTCCCAACCCCCTTGTTACGCTCAGGTTACGCTAATGAAAACCGTAACGTGAAAAAGGAAAAACTTTACTGTACAGTGTTCTCGTGTTTTTATGAGATATACTCAAGGTCTCTAGGCCGATATACTGCTCAATTCACGGTATATAGAGAACGGTATATGGCTCAATTATTGAGCATTGATTTCCTCCGCCCTGCCTCCGCGGCCTCCGCTATGTGCTACTTGCGGTCTGGGTTTGTTATGTCGCAGAAGCGGCAGTATTGCAGCCTAAGCGAAATTGATATTGACCACTAATTTAAACCTAGCATTATTATTACGATTGTATTTACACTTCACAGTTATCCGGTACCTACATAGGTACAGCTAATATGTACTAATCTTATATGTGTAAATAGGATATTACTTGACCGACCACGGACCAACACAACAAAAGACATTTCAATGTTTACGCGCCATGTGAACATACCTACTGGCCCTGGGGCAGAGTAGTAACGTTACAAAACTTCCAGAACTCTATAAAATTTAAACAAAAAATAGATTGGAAAATTTCCATAAAATAAATGACCACCTGAATTAACCTAACCTACAGTTTTTTCCATCGGGAACTTGGAAAAAGTCGCACTAGGCAACCAATGGTAAATCAAAAAGCATCCAATGGTAAATCAAATATTTTTAGCCTTCGGCCTGAAGCTGGATACACAGCCACTTAACCTTTAATATATTTGATTTCAGATTTACCATTGCTTTTAATAACTAATCTTTCCTAAGACATTGCCTACAGCACGGCAATGCATGCTACGTTCCGAGTAAAAAGCAACACGTTGCTTTACGATTTGTGCAGCAATTTAGTGCACCTTCATCTCTAATCGTGTACATAACTGGCGCACGCAAGGCTATCTATGGCGCATAAAGCCATTGTCTGGAAAAAGGAGATGAAGGAAGTAACGTTTATTGACAACCAGCAAGCATCAACAATATTTTTCCAGGCAAGAGCTAACTGTCTTCCTCTAAATGAGCGCAAGAGATACAAGAAAGAGGACACAAGATGTATGATGTGCAATGCAGAAAATGAAGACCTCGCCCACTTTATATTGAATTGCCCAGCCTACGAAGAAGAAAGAAAAGAATCAATGCATCTTCAGAAACCCTATGCAAAGGATATTTTAGGGATATTTCTGTTTGAGGAGGAAGATATCGAAGAAAAGAAAGAAGTATTGCTTAAGCTGTGGAAGAAAAGAAGACTGCTGGAAATAAAACAAAGTTCTCCATCCTAGTTGACCTTCATCCTCCCAACACCCAATCCTGTCCCCTAGTGAGAATCCTAGCCACACAAACCAACCATAACAATGCAACCCATCGATCAAAGTAAAAGTTAAAGATTAAGAAATCAAGGAGGTGCCGATACAAAGGCTAAACCTCCGAAAACCATCGCATCGCATCGCATCGCTGTTGTTGTTGAAGAGTTCAAGTTAGGGCGGAAAGCCGTTCGCATCTAATTCAATATACCCTAATTCAATATACCCTGGTTCGCATTGCTCTTTTACTTCTATAGGTCAAGAAAGCTGTGCTGGTGGATGGGCGTGCCGCGTAAGTTCGTTTTTAGTTAGAATTTCAGCAATATATGACTCGAATCAGAGATTCCAGCACCTTGCATGGTATAGCTGTGAGGCTCACTGGGCGGTAATTGCATGGCTTACTTTCACCCAAGGCGATAAATACTTTCCACCGTTGGGCGTTGGTCCCACCACAACCACCATTCCATCTCGCTAATTGCTTCCCTTTTTGTCATTGTAGATTTACGTCTTTTTTGTGACCAAGGAGAGAGTGAGATGCTAGTATATCCAGAGATGTTTTCTAATCGATCCAAACCAAACCTGACCAAACCTGACCTCATAGGCGGCGGAACGGGGAGGGCACTGGGGCACCACGCCCCCTTTGATTTTGGCATTTTAACATACGCCCTATGGGCGTTGCATGGAAAGAATGTGAATGGGACCAAAAGTCGGCATTGCCCCCCTTAATTGAAGGTGTCCTTCCGCTACTGCCTGACCTAACCGGTAGTGGTAGTCGTAAAGCAGGTGTCACACTTCCGTGTGTATTGCTCCCGATCGTCGCATGCTCGAACTGGCAAGCCACCCTGAGTCGACTCGGCCGTCGGCGGAGGAGCAGCCGCCCAGGTGAGGCCTCAACCCTCGTCCCTCGGCATGGAGATAAGAATGGAAGACTTTGTTGAACATCGCCAAGCGTCATTAAGTAATACTGCAGTGGGTTCCTGCACGCTGTGGTATCGAGAGGAATGAGAGCGCAGATGACCTATCGAAACAAGCAGCCGCTCCGCCCTCAAACGCCCGCTCCTTGACTAGGGCGGTTCATTGTGCGAC
The DNA here is from genome assembly GCF_019059575.1 of Amphibalanus amphitrite. NCBI lineage: Eukaryota > Metazoa > Arthropoda > Thecostraca > Balanomorpha > Balanidae > Amphibalanus > Amphibalanus amphitrite. The sequence goes on from NW_024883162.1 coordinate 28,080, forward strand.
CTCGCATCAATGACGCAACAACTGGTCCGAGTCACTATTCCAGCCATTCCTCGGGAGCACGCCACTGCTCCCTACCCCGGAGAGGACCTAGAGGACGCCGTTTTGGTGCGCCAGATGAGGGCGGGCACTGGGGCCGCTCATTCCAGTGCGTGCACCGAATCGGCTGTCTCCACTCCGTGGCGTGCGAGCAGTGCCCATCATTGCTGGAATTGTGAATTTTGGTCCTGGTCTCGGGGAATAAAATCTGTCCGGAGAACCGGTCGGCTTTTAGAACACAACAGGAAAATCATATGTTTGGCCTACTAAATGTGACAATTGATAAAATGTATTTTCTCAATGCTGTTACTGCATGTTTTAGGCGTAGTAATATCAGTTTTTCATCACAATTCACACAGGCTGGAAATTTAAGAGATTTCAGGTGCCGCAGTATAAATTTGTAAAAGAGAACAAAATCGTTTGGACCCGCGACTGGGACTGCCCAGACAAGCGGTGCCCGCGGTGCTCTGCGCCGTGTGCCGAGAAGAAGCTGATGTGCCGGAGCTCGTGCCGCTCCGCTGCCTGGCCCTCGCGGGCTGTCGCCAGCCTCAAACACACCGCCTCGCCGATTTTTGTGGCCCCAGAACTTCGGGCTCCGGCCTTGTTTCACGGCACGACACTGCAGTGCGCTAAGCGTACCTATTGAGGTGTTAGGTGTCCGTGGAAAAAAAGCTTGTTCGGACGCTTAAACATGGGAGAGCGTCCAAGGCCCTGGAACGCTCTGTCTGTTTGATAAAGCCCTGATCGGTAGATATACACATGTGCTTTGTATAAAAGTGACTTAATTTGGGCACAAAAAGACTCCCAATTTTCGGCTGAAATCATGCAGAAACAAGAGCGCAAAATCGCTTTCGCCGAATTTCGGCGCAAGATGGTGTCACGGGCGTTCGGCGTAGTGTATAAATGTTTTCTAGTCTGGGTTTTTGGTTAAAGTTTGTAGTTTTTAGGTTGTAGGTTGTAGGTCAGGTCAGGTTAGGTTAGGCTAGTTTTGGTTTGGTTTGGTTTGGTTTGGTTATGTATTGGTATAGCGCATCCTTGGTTGCATAAACAAGTGTGACGCCTGCTTTACGACTACGGAACAGCTGTCAATCACATATCAAATTGCCCAAGTTGTGTTACCTACATGTACTCGTGTGTTGTTCACTGTTCAGGCTGTTGCAAATTGAAATTGCAATTCAATGGTGAATGGCCTGAAGAAGTGTCCAGGATAGGGAATAGGTACCTATTAGGATTTAGGATTAAAGATTGCTCAGGATGCAATGCAACATTAACTGATTCCTTTGATCTTTGTTAAAGGTGATTAACTAGCAAGTAGCAACGCACTTTGAAGATTTGTCAGGCACAAGGCGAAGAATGGCCCAAGCACCTCTCAAGACAGCATACAGGAGAAGCTCAGGAAGAAGCTCTCCCATTCAGGAAGATGCTCCCCCTTTCCCAAGGGCTCGTAAGAATTCAAATGCCAGCATGGTCTCCGAGGGTTCACCCGCATCACTCCGCAGACAGAGGCAAAACATGCACAGCTTTGAGGGATCGTCCTCAAATTTAAGTCTGCCTTTGCTGTTTATCAAGGAGAAGCTTCAATGGACAGTGTTTTCAGCTGAATACAGAGAGCGCCGCCACCTGGACTTTTTGAAAAGCTACAGGTCAGTAGTCCTTTTTTTTTTTTGCTTTTGCCAGGGCTTAGTTAATGGTTTGTAAAGGGCATACCTTGTTATCATTTTCCAATTTCATGGGAATTCTTGTGTAATGTACCACACAATTTGAAATGAGAAGCTTTGTCCAGGTGTCCCTGTGTATCCCTCATAGCTTTTTTCATACACTTCCTAGCCATGCTGCATTAAAATGTGATGTGTATCTTTTTCTTCATGATGTATGCCTCAATCTTAACTTAGTTTGTTCTGAATTCCATTTTTTCAGAGATGTGCTGGTCATTGATGATGTTGAGAAGAATGCCATCAAAACATTCAAGGAAGTGATTAAACACTGCAAGAAAGAAATGGACGAAGATGTGTGGATTGGAATAAAAAGTAAGGACTTTTCTGTTATTATATTCAATTCACACAACCTACCTACTTACCCTGCAATGTTGATAGCCAATTCAAAAGACGTTTATCTTCCCAATACTAATCAAGTGCCAATACAATACGAAGTCTATATGGTCCCTTGTCCTTTGAAGTGTCGGCTCTACCTGTGGTGTAATACGTCACTGATGACACCCCTGATGTCACCCGCAGAACACGCCGACACTGTCAGCCTGTTCGTGGAGCTGGCCGAGGGCACCCCGTTCGGTCACTACTGGTTCCTGGTGCGGTCGGTCAAGTACCGCAGCTCAGACGGACTGGAGATGCGCATCAGATGCCTCAGGTACGATATATTGGGGCCTCAGGTGGACGTCTTTGGCGTATGTATGGCACAGGTGCAGTTGTCATCATGTCTCTGTATGCTTGTAATTGAACCATTTCATTTAACTTTCCTAAACTCATGGAATGTGCTAATTAACCACTCCACTCAACTTTTCTAAGTTCATGAAATGTGCATTTGTTGCATTGCAGCCAGCCTTCTCCAATTATAACGTAATCTGACCCCATGACCCTCTGTAATTTTAACACCATGATTCTGGAATCAGGATAGCCTGACCCATCTAGCCACGTGTAACAGAACCCCTCACAACCCACCGAAATCACCCCTCCTCTCAGGGAAGTGTGCTCCAGCGACGGACCCACCGCGGACCCGGCGGCACCCGGTGGCGGGCGGCCTCTCTCAGAGTGGTCTCGCGATGATCTAGTGCGGTGGATGACCGCCAGAGTGACGGCTCTCCCCTGGGGAGAGGCGGCTGCCTTCTGTCGACAGGTGGGTAGAGTATGGGGAGAGAGAGGGTGTGTGTGTGTGGGGGGGATGGAGATACAAGGTACTCCAATCGAACTCGTGGATTTGCACAATTATTGTAATTTTGTCGAAGCGGCGATTGGTTGAGCTTATGACGAAGAAAGTTTTGCTACAATGACGTATCACGCAAATGTCAATTATCGTTTGGATCATGTTGCATTCGTCACTGTCAGAAATACACTTAAATCTCAGCCTACACCATATCATGACCCTTATGAAAATATTGACAAAAATGGCACCTATCGATGATCGTCGCTGGTTGTATTTCCGAGCATACTTGTTGGTGTAATTCGCTCGTCCACTAGCGTTGGACATGCTGTGGTACCGGACGGTAATGTCCTGATTTTGCACAGTTGGCGACTCAGCAAACTGCGGTTCAAGATAGTGGCCGGTTTTTACATAGCTTAGTCAGCTAACCGCTTTGCTGATAGCTGTTGTGTTTGTTAGGTGGTGACTCGAGGGATGGCTGAACAAATAATCACCCCTGGGTGTCACCTTGTAGGATGTTCGTCGTCTTATTGTAATGTAATGTTCTAAACTCCGTAGCGTTTCTCTTTTATTTCCGTGCGCCGCTGTTACCCTCTCATATATGATCCCCTCAGAAATCTCAGCATTTGTACGCTTTCGCGAGCATTTATTCGTTCGTTCGTTCGTTCGTTCGTTCATTCGTTAGTTCGTTCGTCGTCCGTTTGTGCGTTTGCTCGTTTTTCAATCGTTTTTGTTTTGTTTTGTTTGTTCGTTCGTACGCTCTCTCCCCCCTTGACCCTTTACTGTTGACTCTTTGTTGACTCTTTAGTGTCCTGTTCCCCCCGTTCTTTCACCTATCCTGCCCCGCCCTCTCCGAATGCTAACCCCCCTCCCATCTCTCCCGACAGATATTCAGCGTGGCCATGGTGAGGGAGGTCTTCCGCTTCATCACCGTGCTGCTTCTGCTGCTGGTCAACTGCTTCAAGGACGTCCACCTGTGGCTACTGCGGGCCGTCGACACGGCAGGGGTTTTCGTCCAACGCTGCACCCCTCTGGCCACCGCCCTGCTGCAGTTCTGTCTGAAGATCGTCGGAGGGTTCTACATCCTCCTAGCGCGCGTATGGGTGGATATGCGTCATGGAAGCCCGCCTCCGCCGCCGCCCCCTCCGCCAGGGATGCCGTCAGCTCAGCCGCAGAGGGCGCTGATGTATCAGGGAGGTGCGCGAGGAGCGCCAGGGAGTGGGCCATACTGGCAGGGGTCCCCCGGGCCCGGTATGGGCCCGAGAGGGACGCCAGGTATGGGGCCTGGTATGGGACGAGGAATGGGTCCTGGTATGGGACCTGGTATGGGTTATGGTGCTCGTCCCAGTATGACCCCAGGTATGAGCCCTAGCATGAGCCCCAGTATGGCCTCTGGTATGAGCTCCGATAGTCCCCGGTCAGAGACTGAAACGTCGGACATGGGCTGAAACGGGTCTGATTAGGATTCTTTGACCTGCCACAGGAAGACAGCGTTCGGCCATGTTTTGTGCAATGCAGGATCGTGTTTGTATATAATGTTTGTAAAAGTGGTGTTACTGTAGGATATGGGAGGTGGGGGATGTCTTAACCGGCAATATTAACACCAAAGAGTAGGCCGGGTATCGTGGCTGACTTATTATCGTGTTTCTAGGGGATGTATTGAGAAAGCAACTGCCATTGCTGTTATGGGTAGTGATCGCCCGTATTCTGGGTTCTGGGTTGCCATGGTAACGCGATCAGAACGCGGCCAAATTTGTGGCATTAATTTATTTCAGGAGTATGAGCAGTTGGTATTCTTTTATGTTTTGGCTAGCAAAGTCGCTTTACGAAGGAACTTACCGTAGGGTTTTTCGGTTTCGTTTATCGTTAAGTTTTATTGAATGTTTATTTGCATGTAGTATAAATCATTAGGATGTAAGAAATATAATAATTGTGAGGGTTAGCCAAAGCGCTATGCCAAAATCAGTTTAAGTTATTATTGCTTTTTGCAGTGTTCTGTCATCTTCTGTGTGCTATCATCGTTGAATGAACTTTCTTGTTTTGTTCGCGCTTTTACGTTTTTTTTTTTTGCTTCGCTGTCGAAAAACTTAAAGTTTTCCGGCATTTATGCTGTAAATACTTAGTCGTACGTACCACGTTACAACTCATGGATCATTGTAGCCTTGTCACAGCCTCTTCTTGATATCACCTTCGGCGGTGCCCCTTTGTAGCGCAGCCATATCCCTTAGAAAGGACCAGTCTTTCAAGCCTTATCCCGTACGTAAAAAACGCCATCTCGTGTAAGCCCTAAGGTATGCTAGTCTCTATTAGGTCGGGCTTCCAGCAGGTGAAATGTGATGATTGTTCGGCATGAAGTGACGTAAGAGTGACGTCATTGTCCGGGGTGTGACGTCACGACTTCATAAGGTGACTGTTGATGCTAAACGACGAAGTGTGTTTGAGCGTGAAAAATAGGGCGTGCTATAACCTGTAGTAGTCTATTGCAGATCACACTGAAAAGAAGCGGTGTCTTGTAAGAAGGTAGCATACCTGTGGTGTTTTTGGATGCCGGAAAACGTGCGTTGGATGTCAGAAATGTCGAAATGTGTGGTAGATGTCTAAGTGTCGACTGTTGTGTTGGGTGTTTGAAAATGTCGACTTGTGTGATTCTGAGGGATATCGGCTGTGTAAGCAAAGTCAGCGATAAATTGGAACAGTGCAAACGCACATTTAGCGTGAAGGTATTGGGAAAATTGTGCTAATGGATAGCTAAAGCTATGCTTTTTGATCGATTATGAGGAAATGTCTATTGAAAGTGTAGCTATATTAGGGTTATTTTCATGTCTCTAAAATTAGGCAGTGCTGTAAAATGCGTATTGATTTTGCTTGGAGATGGGAGATCGTTCTATTTACTAAAACTTTGGTATGATGTGTGCCACTAATGTACAGTTTTCTTTCTTCCGGTGTTTTAGTTTTGTTACTGGTCTTGCTAGTTAGTCGATATAACGTCATCAGTAGCGGTTCTCTTTACTGGACAGTCTAAATTCGAAGATAACTTGAGTTTGCCGTAAGTTTCTTGTACTGTTTTTTTTTTCGGTATGTTTGCTGTATGCGACTTGTCGTTGGAAATAGTTTAGTTATGGCTACGTGCTGACCTTGTGTGCCCTAACCGTAACATTTGCAGCCACTGCTTCCCTATATTTGTTTCATTTGTTACTGTGCAAGTGTAGCATTTACTATTTGAAAATGTGCGATATTATTGCAGATTTGTTATATCGTAAGAGGAATGAGAATTCGCTGGCGAATAAAAACGTTTAGATATATTGCAACCAGCACGCTAAGGGCCTTATGTTATGTGTATGCGCTGTGCTTTATTTGCTCTCTATTGTGTGGTAAATTAAAATAAACTTCTGTTGGATTTGACAGGCTCACCAGTGAAGTTGATTTTGAGTTTTACTTTGAGTTGAGTCGAAGTATTCGACGGTCAAATGAAGGAACTGTCAGCAAGCGACAAGTTAAAAATCAGAATGGAACAACGTACCTATAGAAAACTTAATACCGCAAAGAAGCAGCCTCGCTTAAAAGTTACTTTGTTGCCATTTGAGCCTGTTAGGTGTAATCGCTAGAAACCATTAAAAATTTCTCATTTTCAGCCGGTACGAAAGCTGTGGTTAGTTCAACCCAAACATTGGTCATTGGTGTCTGGTGAGGCCGAGGGCTTATGGTATGGCAAAATTTGTACTTTAGAGCACCACGTAGCCATATCCACCAGTATAGCGCCTTTTGGGGCGACTAACGGAGCGAGCGAGAGGGTGAGCCTTGCACGTGCGAAATTTCGAGGGGGTACCTCCAGCTGACACACACACACACACACACAAGTATTTTATTGTCTCATTGACAAATGCAAACACGTTTACATGGCGGATCGGCGCAAAAGCTAACGCTTAAGTCGAGGCGCCTCTCCAAAGCTAAACAATTGCAACATAATTTAACAAGATAATAAATCATGGATCCACTAACACAGCCAGCAGGGGACAGAACCACGCCGACCCCGCCAACTACCCACGAAGCATCCAACTGGAATAGGGAAAGCCCGCTCGGTCCCGTGCACAGGGCGGCCACCGCCGGCTCAGATGAGTGATGTGAGTGCCGTGCTGGAAGGTGGTGTGTGGCTGTGAGTGTGTATACTCGTACTTATGTCAATGTTACGTTGTGTTAGTAAATCGCCTGGTGTTTTGAATGTATGTTTGTAAGTGGTGAGCCACATGTACACCCACCATGCTTGTGACGTTTCTATTAAATAAAAGGATGTCAAGCTTACTTTTTCCTGAGAGATTATCAAAGTTTGGAACGATAGCCTGCATGACACCGAACAGTTGCGATCGAGCTGTTTGGTACAGAGGACAGTCCATTATGTAGTGAGTGGTTGTTTCATTTGGGTGACCGCAAGTGCACGCTGGAGTAAGGACGTTTGGGTGTTGCGTTCGGAATTGATGTGCGTTCAGTAATGTTTGTCCGATGCGCAGTCTAGTGTGGTGTGTATTTGCTGTCTTTGTGCCGACTGAATGTGACAGTGGAGGTTCTGCTGTCCCAAATCGCTGCCAGACTTCACGAGAGAAATCAGAGCGGGATTGAATGGCACGCATAGCAGCAGGAAGAAGATTCCACTGCCTGATAGTTGCTGGGATAAAGGATCGGTGGAAGGATGTGAGTCTAATCGGGGTAAGCGACAGTAGGGTAGCGTTTCTAAGTTGAAGTCCTGTAGCACCCTGTCTTGTGTCAGTCAAAATGTTGGTGATATATGTAGGTAGGGGAGGATTGTTATTATAAAGTCTATGAAAGAAAATGAGTCTGTGAATGAGTCGTCTCGTTTCCAGTCTTTCCCACCCTAAGTCATTCAAAAGTGCGTCTGTCGGTGATCTGTATAGTGCTCCAGTAACGAGTCTTGCACATCGATTTTGAAGTCTCTGGAGGCGGATTTTGTCTTTGATTGTCAAGTTGCCGTCGTAAATGATGTCACAGTAGTCAAAGTAAGGTCTTATATATGTTGTGTAGATGTCGCTGAGCATAGGCCTAGTGAGAAATTTGGCTATAGGGTAGATAGGTCCAAGTAATGAATTAATTGTACGGACAATGCTATTAACATGTTGGTGAAAACAAAGATCAGTCGAAAGAGTGAGTCCGAGATGCTTGTGGCAACTCGTAGTGGGAATGTCTTGCCCCTTAAAATGTAGCTTGAAGTCTTGGTTGTCATGTACGTTGGAAAATGTCAATTGTATAGTTTTCTGTGCATTGAAGGTGATTGCCCAGTCGTCTCCGTAACGTCCTATGTCGTCCAAGTCTTTTTGTATCGTCGTTCTGTGGTCCTGGCTGTCATGTGGATGTGATGAATATAAGGAAGTGTCGTCGGCGTAAAAAAGTGCTTCGTTCTGCGTGACTTTTGACAGGTCGTTAAGATACATAATAGCCAGCAGAGGCCCGAGCACTGAACCTTGTGGGCAGCCTGCCGAAATTTGTTCCGGCGGAGAAAAACTGTCTCCTACTCTTACTACTTGCGTCCGTTTGCTCAAGTACGACTTTATCCATTCCAAGACGTTTCCTGTTATGTTGTATTGTATTTCACATTTTTTTAGTAAACCTTTGTGCCATATTTTATCAAAATATTTTGAAATATCGAGAAAGACGGCTGTGAAATTTTCTTTTTTGTTTAGTGCTGAAAATAATTGGTGGGTGAGGTATACAAGATGTATATCTGTACTGTGATTTGGACGATATCCGCTTTGCTTATCGGATATAAGTTCATTTTCAGTTATATGTTTGTAGATTTTGTTAAATACCAATTTTTCTAACTTTTTCAATTTTTCTGACTTGTGCACGGCACCCTACAAACCGGTCTCTAGCGATGTGCCAAATTTGAGCACAATCGGCCCAGCCGTTCTCGAGATCTGGAAGCGGCACCCTGCACGTGCGCACGTGCAAAATGGGTCCCAACTGACTTTTGCACGGCAGCCTACTAACCGGTCCCTAACCATGTACCAAATTTGAGCGCCATCGGTCCAGCCGTTCTCGAGATCTGGAAACGACCCCTGCACGTGCGCACGTGCAGCAGCACCCCAACTCTGGCACATGGATATGCAGTGCCTAGTGGGTGCCTACCTACATGCCAACTTTCAGCGCAATCGGCCAAGTAGTTACCGAGATATTGCAACAATTACAAAAGTGACATCTCTTCGTTTTGCACGTGGCACGTGCATAAGGGGTCACCCACATGCATCGGGAATAGTTCAATACTTGGTAGAAGGAATGAAGCTACCCCACAAAAATTACCGCATGTAAATCGGTCAAGGGGTTGCTGAGATATAAGCCTCGCAAAAGCGTGACCACGGCCGGCCGGCCGGCCGGCCGGCCGGCCGCTCATACTCAGAAATTTCCGTTATTCTACGTAAGACTCCGCTCGCTTCGCTCGCTCCGTAACTATGCGGTTACGCTGCAGCCGTTATATTCATTATCTTGGCTTTTGTAAGCTTCAAGCAGCTACCAAGAATGGGATCGGTGCTTCGTGTTTTGGTGATTGATGGGTATTTAATTCTTTCGCCCTTTGGGCTTACTCACTGCTCGCTAGATGTCACCAGTAGTGAACGCCTGAAGAGATGCTGCGCCGCACGACAAAGATGTTTTACTTTTTACTCAATAGATGGCAGGGTAATAAACGCCTGTAGGTATACTGTACCGGATAACGTGTGCTCTGCACAAACAAACGTAGTGATGGGACATTTGCTAATTTCTTGGCCTTTTCGGTTTTCCTACCTAGATTGCTGGTTTTGATACATCACCTTGAAAAGAATATCATAAAATATTTTAATGAATCAACTTTTGTCATATTGATTTGAAGAAAAAGCGAAAAACCCTTATCCCAAAATTACATAGTGATGGTGCGCCAACAACAAATGTTATTGTTGCGCGCAGTTTACGTCTCCATCTGGTGCGAAATAGTTGTGTTGCGTTGTGTTGCGTTGGCTGTGTTGGAGTGCAGTGCGTTTGTGTCTGTGCGGTCGGCGAATTATCTTGTGTGGCTTGGAATAAAATGTATAGGTTTGGAAGGAGGTAAGGAATTTGTTTTATCATGTGTTCTAAGCTCCAGCTGTTCCATTGATCCCCGTTTTAGCGGTTTAATTGCATTTGTGGACAGTTCCACTCCCAATCATTCACATTGTTAGTGTAAACTGTAATGCCAATTACAATTTATTTCATGTTATCTATTTTTTATGCCATATCACCTATTGTATTCATCAATAATTGCAAATTTCATGCCAGCCTGCACGTCTGCTTGATGGCATTTTCACAATTTTGACTTCCATGTGGTTTCGGGCAAGGTTTCGGCTATCCATTAGTCATTACCATGCCGCCTACCTACCCACCTTTGTAAATCAAATTTTTGATGATGCAGCATGGTATGTTCAAGCCCAGCTCATGCCCATTGTGGTGTCTTGATCTAGGATGTCATTCTTCAGCATTGTTGCTGACAAATGGAATTGTTGATGTTGCAGATAATGAACAACACCACAACAACAGCTGCCCCCGCTGTTACGGCAGTGACTGCGGCTGCCACCAATACCTCAGAGCTGCCTGATGGTAAGTGTTTCGCAAAGCACTGTGGAGCAGCCATGTCCCAATTTGGGAAAGTCAGTCAGTTTGGGGAAGTCATCTGGTCTTGTTGTCTGGCAAGTTTTTCCTTTGCACAGAATTCTAGTGCCGAACAAACTGCAGTGCTGTGTCTCACAGTTTCCTCTCTCTCCGCCCAGGCACCGTCACACCTCTCGTGCCGCTGCCCGGCGAGGAGGGCTACATCTTCCTGGAGACCGTCTCAGCCCAGGCCATCGCCGGCGCGTTCGTGTGGGCGGCTCTCCTCATCACAGTCCACCAGATCTACCAGCATCTGCGGTTCTACACCAACCCCGCAGAGCAGCGGTGGATAGTGCGGATCCTGTTCATCGTGCCCATCTACGCCTTCGACTCGTGGCTCAGCCTGCTGTTCTTCAATAAGAATAATTACTATATCTACTTCAACACAGTGCGGGACTGCTACGAAGGTAAGGAGGGAATGGAGATGGGAACGGGTGAGGTGGTAAGCCACCGTCGGATACATTTTGCCCTTACTGGGTGTGTCATGAGGCATTATCCTTCAAGTTTTGTTTTATCGAGGCTCATTTTATAATTTTTATCAAATTAAGCGTTCTTTAACATTTGACTTTTTATATTCCCCTCGAAGAACGGCTAGGTTTCTTGACGTTTTTTTTTTTACACTGGGCGTTGTACTGATGCAACTTGGTTGCATTTCACTCAGTGGAGTTCAGTAACTTCGTGAAATTGGTGACCTCATAACATTTTCTGCCATTTTGGTCTTCATTCAATTTAATGCCCCGTGGACTGGCATTCAGTAGAGAATAGTTGCGAACTTCAACCTTCGGTAACTGCGGGTGAAATGAAGCCAGATTCGATATTGTGATTTGTAGGCTCTAATAATTGCTCGAAAGCCGTGAAAATATAGCGCTACTGATGCCTACACCCTTCATTCAAATTAAATTGACAGCCTATTAAGCTTTCCCGAATACCCATTTAGCGAGTGTAAACCCACTGTAGTTGAGTCAGGCAGTGTTCCATTTCTGCCTCATCAGCTCTGGGTCAGGCAGGCGGGTGGCCCTGATCAGATTGACAAAAACCAGACCTCTGCTGTGGAATTCTGTTAGTGACGCGGCCTGGCACGCGTCAAATAGAGGCGGGTGTGTATCGGGCCGCTGATGCTAGTCATGTGATGTTTTGAAGGTACGGACTTACTGAGGGAATATGAGAGGTAACTACTGGACTGGAAGTTATTGGTGGATGAACCAGTGAGAGAATATTGGGGAGCGTCAGGTATTGGGGGTGGGAATGGAAAGGGGAATGAAGGAATGAGAATGAAGCAATTGGAATTGGAATGCAATTGCAATTGGAATGAAGTACGGTTATGATGCTGTCGGTAGGTGGATAAGCTGTTACGATTTAAACGTCTTGTGAAAGCTAGGTACCCGATGTAGGCATTTTCGCGAGGTGTTGCGTTAACCCGCGAGTTGCTGGGGGGGGGGGCGTTAAACGCCCCCACTTTTTTCGCCGGGCCATAGCATAAAAACGGCGCGCCGCAGGCGCGCCAAATTTTGGGTACCTGTAGGGAATTGATTGAAGGTTATTGTGACAAAGTTTCAAAAAAATCGGTCGGAAAATTTTTGAGATATCGAGGTTTTAGTGACGTCATGATTTCTGAGTTTTCGACCAAAAACGGCATATGTTCAAAAAATCATATAAAATCACAGAATAGACATACAGACATGCCGTAAACGCCATTAGACTGCCAATACCATGAACAATCAAATGGCAATCTTCGATTTTTGATTATCGTTCCGCATTTTCCAAAATCTGGAACTGAATCTTGGCAATTTCTCGTGACTTCTTCACGACCATGATACATGCATTTCTTAAATTGAACTTTTTGAGCCAAACACGTACACATATGATAAAATGAATGTCACCAACGTGTTCTACGCCCCAAATTACCCATAAAACATGTGTCACAGGCTGCGAATATCAGTTTCGATTTTCGGGGATATGTGCTTACCCGGTTGACCTGACCTTGACCCTGACCTATGCTTGACTGACCCCTACATGGAGCTGACACTCTTGTAGGTCTTATATGATGGATTGTGCACCGTTTTGACAGAGTTTATGACAAGAGGCGCCCATTGCGAAGTCCTGAAGTCCATGCTACTGAAAGCCCGATTTCAGGTGTTTGACCTGACCTTGACCTGACCTGTGATCTCAAAATTCAATTTTAAAGTACTCATCTGAAGCGTCTCGTCGCGTTCTTTCGTTTGCCGCCTCGTGCGTTTCGCTGCGCCTATCGGTTCTCGAGTTATCGGCTGGGGGCGTTTAACGCCCCCCCCCCCCCCCCAGCAAACGGTGGGTGGCGGAATACCCCAGCAACTGCCGGGTTAAGCACTCTCCGATCGTCGTCGAAACCCCCGAGTTCTCGTGCAGCGCAATCTAAATACAGCGTCCTAACTAATTTTCAAAATTAAAGGCAAATTGTTCGTGACAAATTAATTTCCGCGTCACTTCAGAGCTCTTCCGCCGGCATGTTGAAGTCAAGCCGCTTCATCTCACTAGCAATTAAACCGCACGTGTACTCGGCTCGAGTAAGGCAGCTTAGAGTTTAATTAGCTACAATGGAAATTACGACAGGCATGCTACCGTTTTGGTCCCGGCTCAGGGGGGGGGGGGGGGGGGGAGCTTCATGTCGCGTGTTTCCGGTGAAAGTCAGTGACCGTGACAATGCCTTTTCGTGACCCGTCACGTCACGTGACCTTGAGCGTTGCTGTGCGACCGTAGGTACTTTTAGCTCTTAAAGGTAGATATGAAGGCTGGGAGACTGATGTAGTCGTCAGAGGATAAAATTTGCGGGGTTAGGGGAGCCTGTATGCACTTTACAGACGCAGACGAACCAGTCGGCAGGGAAGACAGAGAAGTGTGCCGTTGCTGGTGTTGACTGCCGTATTGGCTGGTGGCCGACGGCATTGAGGGGGAGGGGGGGGGGGCGGCTGGACCCTCAAATCGATACGGCGGCGGTCGGCGCTAGTCAGCTGTTACTCTTTCCACCGGCTCCTTCTTTCTGTCCTTAGCTGCGGTATGGTTCTCTTACCATTTTAATCTCTTTTTACATGCAACACTCTAAGAAGTCAGCTTTCGTTTTTATTCACTTTTGTATGGAGCATTCAGCTCTCTTTTGCTTTCTTCCATTCTTCCTGTATCCATCGACTCCGTGCCTTTCGCGACCCATGATGGCATTCACTCAACTTCATGTCTCCTTACCACACCATGCAAGCTTTCCCGCCGCCGCCGCCGCTGCCGCCGCCACCCCGGCTAACGTGTGAGCCGGTGACTTGGAGCGTTGGCCCGCGGTATCGTTGTGTTGGGTGCCACGCTGCGGTCTGTATCAACTTCCTGTTGGTTCACCGGCTGCGGCGGCGGCGGCTGAGGTCTTTGTTGTGCGAACTGCGAAGTGGGGCACCGGAGTGGGAGGGTAGGGCGTAGGTGGTAGAATTGCGTCTGAAATTTCATGGCTAGAGATAGAGCCAAGTATGCTTTTTTAGCTTCGTGACCAACATCCTTTTACTCATATGGCCGATTTTGTCCGAAAATTCTGAACATTTATGCATCGATATTATTTGTGCAGTATTTATTCTAAGTTACTGTTTGTCTAGCTTGTCCAGCGACGCTATGGAAAGAACTATTACCTACTCTGAAAATTTGCAGTAAGCTCACGGACCACTCCAAAGCAGCGACCTTTTCTGGCTTTTATTCGATTATCGCCACTCGTCTCTGTGATAGCGACGTGGCTCTCTCGGTCACCAGTCGCTATGGCGGAAACTGCGCCAATCATGGTCTGATTGACCTTCGACCTCTAGTTATCGTCCGGTCAGTGACGTCACAACCTTGTGACATCTGGTCCTTTTCGCCGCACCGCGCCGGCGTGGCTTGGCATAATGAAAAAAGGTAGGAGAAGCCTGTCATGGGCCGCGGGGCCGCGCGTTCTCCGGGGAAATCTGCCGCAGATGCTGGCTGCGACTGAGCTGGATAGATCGGGGGCTATTTTTGCACGTGCCGAGTGCACGCGCACGGTGCTGGCATGGTGCCAAAAACAAGCGGGCGTTACGGAAATGTGTGGCGAAGGGAAAACTGGCGTTATATTGCAGCTATGCAGCTTATCAAAGGTGTATAGGGTTTAGAGTAAGGAAGGTTCTTGGTCGCCTGTTCCTCCTGGCTTACTTTCTATGTCTGCGCCATTGGCCATTCTGCGCAGTGGGCTATAACTGATATCAGGCTCTGTGCCATTTTACCTATCACGAGAACGGGCGCAGGGTGTGAGCCTAACCCGCGCCACACGGCGTGGATAACCATGGCTACGAGCGCTGCACAGCTCGTGGAGTCGCCTCCAGGGGGCTACCGTGGGAAAAACCTTGGACGGTTCACCGCCCCGCGCCGTGATGTGACGTGCCATGCCGTGAGGTGTCGTGATTTGTCGTGGTTACCGTGAATGGCCGTGAGTTGATGATCTTGGTTTCATGATCCGTGACTCGAAGGCGTCGTGAATGGCAAGCGATGCATCCTCTTCACATAACGCCTTACTTTGCATGACGACTTTGCTGGCTCCGATTTGCCGTGACTCATTTCTCTCCAAGTTGTAGAACTCGGTGTTCTCCTGAGCCCTGCGGCATTGGTATGGCCCAGCGTCGCTTTGTGTCTCCTACAGGAATAGTGTCCGGGCCGTGTGATGCAATATTCACGGTGCCGAGAGTATTTTCCTCGTTCGCCGGGAGCTCGGAGGAATGCTGCGGTCAAACTGGTTTGGTTCGCCGAGTCTGGGGCGGAATGACCGGCTGCTGCGTTGGCGTTTGGAGACCGACAGCGCTGCACGCTGGACATAACCGGACTGGGGAAATTCCCGAACCCTGCTGGATGTTTAGTTTGGTGGTGCTGGATGGGTCGCACTTTATGTTCATAGCGAGGCCTTTTCACTGTTTGTGCACAGGATTGCTGTCAGATACGTTTGCCATATAATGACGATTTTTCTATTCATCTTGTTATATTCCTCTAATAAACAGAGATGGGCGTTCCATTCACATGTCTTTGTTCCTTCTCAAGATCTGCTAGGCTGGGTTTTCTATTTTCTTTTTTATTGCACCTGTTTTTTTATTTTCTTTGTTCACGCAATTACCTGATGGCTGCATTTCCTTTCCATCAATCTATTTCCTCTTCTTTACCTCTCCGTTACCTCCCTTACTCCCTCCCACCTCTCACATCCTCGCACCACCTTGACTGACCGTCTGTGCCGGTCCCCCGGGGGTCCATTCCAGTGAGCTCCCAGCTCCGTCTGGCTAGACCATCAGCTTCCCTCCCCCTACCCCCACCTCCCACGGGACTGGGACGCGCCCCCCCCCCTCTGGGACCGTCGTGGCCGGCGGGGCGATCGACCGTCCCCGACGGCCGCGGCGTCTCTGTACGACGCTAATGAAACGCTGCTCTGCTCTGCTCTGACGCCGCTGGGAGGTCGGTGGTGGGCAACCGGATCAGACCGGATAGGTGTCGGGGCTGGGGCAGAGGGAAGGTAGAACGGTGGGCAGAAGGTAGAGGGATAGACAAGGGTACATGACTGGACTGAAGGTAGAAGGTATCTGAACTGTACATGATTGCTGTACTGAGCATAGAAGGGTAGACAAAGGCTGACTGCTCCACTGAACGTGGATGCGCAGACAGAAGACAAATTGCCCGGCTGAATATAGTGAGGCAAAGAGAAGGTAGGTTGATAAGCTGAAGGTGTGATGCTAGTTGGCGGGTAGACGATCGTAGAAATCATGAAGTTTCACCGGCGACTAGAAAGGATAGTAGAAGGTTAGATGCAGATGTATGGAGCTGTTAGCTGCCTGGTGAAATTGATTTCCTGGCGACATTTCAGTGGCCAAATGTTATCCTGTGAGCTGGACGACTGAGTGGCTAAATTCATGGAAGACGTGCGCTCGATGCCTATTGGAGAGAAATGACCCAGAAAGATACCCTTATGTTGTCAGGATCTTAGCTGAGGCTCGTCTGGTAAACGCTATCGGTAGCTTGCTGCAATTTGTCGGCTTACGTACGCTACTTATGTGCTATGGACCTTAAACGCTGCCTGCCAGTTCGTGATATATGAATGTCGTTCGTGAACGACTGTTCGTGACTCGTGACTCGTCGATCGGTCGTTATGAAATCCACTGTAGGGCTCCACCCCGCACCCGGCGAGACCTTGAGTTCGCTGTTACAAAGCGCTGCAGCGGCCCACATCTTGCAGCTCAGTGTTTAGCCGTCTCAGGGGGAAAGAGATTGAAGGAAATATCTCTCTCCTTTTGTCTGACGAATGACATAAAACTCTGATATCCCTCTCCATGGTTCTAACTTGGTATCTGGTGAGCGACTTGAACTGAGAGCATTGGCCAATGGTGGCGCAACGGTAACCTCTTTGTCGGGCCTCGGCCTTTGGGTCGGAGCAGGTCGGACGGCCCAGTCATCCAACCAGGCGGGAGCGAGGCACCGCGTGGGCGGCGTGACGTCATCATGACGAAATCATGACGTAAGCGGGGGTGTGGCGGCGTCAACGGGTCATGGCGCTGTATTGGAGGGATGGTTGGGTGTTTTGCAGGCGGGCAGTTAGAGCAGGGCAATGGTGGGATGGGTGGTGCTGTTTGAAGAATCAAGGCTGCTGTTAACCAAGGACACTCATCAGATACATGATGCTGAGTACAGAAAGGGTTTTGCTCTAGTCAGCTTTGAGCATGTTCCCTATCCCATTTGTAATGTGACACTTGCAACAAATGGATAACCCAGTTTGTTTCGACGTTTGATCTCGGGGAGTAGGGGATATGGAGTTCAATATTGAACAGCTTGTGATTCTTTTATCTGCTCGAGTGTTCCTCGGAGCGCTTTGGCCTCAGCACAATATCTCGTTGGATACACAATATCTGCTCAGCAGCCACGACTTTGGGGAAAACACCCGGCTGTTTCGCAGTTGTTTTGCTGTAAAATTTGTGGCCTTGCGTCTGGTCTGCGGGAAATTCAACGTCGAACTTGCAGCTTACATAATGTCATCACTATCTCTTCAGGCCCTGGAGAGGATGGAAACTGCATAGTAACTACCTTATATGCTTTATTTAATTATGCATTATGACAAGAGTTCGATTCGTTGTAAGCTCTCGTTTTTTCTCTGTTAAACGGATGCTGACCGGACAAGTTGGAACAGCTAACATTAGCCTCACTTGTCGGGCTGGTGCGCCTTGATCGAGGCCGTAGCGTGGTCTGCAGATACCGGGGTCTGATCGGACAGTCATGTGAGGCACGCAGCCTTGCCATAGACGAGACACAGGCCATCCGGTCTAGCCGGTGGGTCATGCGGGTTTGTTTGTACTAGACTGAGTTGAGTCATGTGAGCTGACGGGCGAGTAGGGACTATACGCTCTTTTCGTGCTTATCATTGACGTTTTTATTTCCACGCTATAGCCTCACCCACATAGCTCCGAGCCTCTGTAGATAGTACTGAGTTCTGAAAGCACATGCTCCTGAAATAACACTGCAGCATTTCCAGGGACACTACCTCGATTCCCGACCATAACTCCTTGTAAACGTACTTGTGTGGGCGACAACTCGAATTGACCGGAGTGTGTTGGAGGTCGATCTGTCCCCCCTTCCTGCCCCCCCCCCCCACACTTTCCGTCGAAACTGCCTGCCAAAAACCACAGCGGGCCTCGTATCGTTCACCGGAAAACCGGTGACATCCCTCGGAAGCGCAGTTCAGTCGTTGGGGACATCCCTCCCCGTGGTGTCCAGCAGGCCGGTATCACAGTTGGGTGGGTGGCGTTCACCTCAGTTTGCCGGGAATAAGGATGATAACGATTTGCGAGATAGTCTAGAATAGTAACTGTTTAGTTACTGAATGTTTTGGCCCTAATAGTGAAAAGTTTGGGTGGAAAGCAACGCCAAATCGTCATGGATAAAATCATTCGTGTAGCCTAGCTACAGTGTTCCTATGTTGCACCGCCCACCGCGCCATTTGGGCCATGGAAACGAAATACACATGGGCAGACAGGTCCTGAACGTAAGATCGAAGGCTTCCGATTCAGCATTACTTCCCTGTTATTTGCTTACTTTTATTTGCCAACCTCGCGTTCCGGATAGCTGACCTCGCCGCCCTTTTCCCACCCTGTTGTTCTATTTACGTGATCTATATAGTTACGTGCCTAACACGCTGCACATGATCACTACACGTGCTAGTTACGCGTATGTGCCGCTGCCGGTCGATCCAAACGCTACTAGACCTGTGCCGCTCCCACGCGAGGTGGCGGCGCGGCGGCGGCAGTGGCGGCGCGTGCGTGACGGAAAGCGGCGCACGTCGACTGCCCTCGTCCGGTGTGTGAGGGATTCGTGCGTGCTTCTTTCTGTCGGTCAATTAAACTGGGCTGAGAAACCCCAGCTGCAAAGACGAGAACTCGATAATACTTACAGTAAATTACTAGAGCAGAGTTGTAGATGAGCCCTGGCTGGGTTTGTTTCCGTTAAAAGACCGTTCCACAAAATGTTTTCATGACTGGTCTCCTTACCAGACAGGTGCAGAAAAATTGAGAGTCTGAGGCTGGGACGGAAGATTGACTTTTGTGAGGTTTGTTGGGTTGAAACGGTATCCAAGAGATATCAAAATATGGGAGCCGTGGGCTGGCGCCTTGATTCGGGCGTCTGACGCCCAGCCTGTCTGTGTCTTTGTCAGCTCACTCAGCCACAGCTGTATCTGAGCTTTGCCTGGCACCTCCTTTACGCTGAGTGTCTGAGTGACGTCTGGACTGAGCTTTGTCTCACGCCCGGCGTATGGTTTACTACCCGGAGCTGTGAGTCTGTAGCCCGCTGGGCAGCCGCAGCTGACAGCAGCTCTGTCTGCGGCACCAGCTCTGTCTCTGTCTCAGCAGCTCTGTCTGCAGCATCAGCTCTCTGACAGCTGCCTAGGAGCCCTACCGGCCGCCGGATTCGTCCGGATCCGGAGCCGGAGCCGTCCGACGCCAGAGCTGCCTGCCGATGGCCGGCTCTCTGTATCGATCGCGCTACCCGGCGGCGGCGTCACCTGGACAGGGGGCCAGTGTCCACACGGACCCACCAGTGTCCACGGACCCACCAGTGTCCACGGAGAAGTGTCCATTGTCCACGGACCAATGTCCACAGACCAATGTTCACTGTGTACGGAATTACCAGTGCCCAGTGTCCACGGAGACCACAATGTCCAAAGACGAGTGTCCACCGTCCACGGACCATTATCCATTGTCCATTGTCCACGGGCCAGCGTCCAGTATCCACGGACTCGTCTTCACGAACCCACCTGCACTGTATCCACGGACCCCTGAACCCCAGGTCACCTCGCGGGGAGGGTGATTTCAATGGTCGCCGCTGCGTTTCTGATAGGTGATAGGGCGATTAAGTTGGCGCGATGGAATCGTAGTGTTCATTAATTAAATGGGTGATATTTTTGGAGTAAACGGTGATGAATTGGGTGGTATTAGCGGCACTAAAGTTGTTGGGTTTAGGTGTTTCGGAGATAATCCAGTTGTTGTGCTAATTACAGAGGCTAAAACTATGGCCTGGTTGATTCAAACCATCGATTTGTTCTGGAATTTCATTTCTCAGTGGCATTAGCCACACCATCAAAGGCCGCTAGACAGCGTGACACTCAACTATTATGTGTTTTATTTCCTTTTCTACAAGATGTGAAACTATTTCCTATCTCCGCCATCCGATTCTTTCTCTTTGCCTTTCCTGCCTTTGCATTCCTTTCCTTCTCTTATCCGCCGCAGCTCTGGGCTGTTACTGCAGCACTGAACGCCCGCTGCGAGCCGTTTTCGAGCCGTTTCTCCCAGTCATCCTGTTGTTTCGTGAGCTCCCTGCTGTGTGGCGTGAAGGAGATTGACTTCAGTGACTGGGCGGTTCTACTGGTGCCAGCCGAGGGGAGGCAGACGTGGGCTACACGAAGGTGTTGGTATGGCTGAATCAGGGCAAGGTTACTGGCGCTGGGTTGAGTGGGTTCCATGAAGTGATAGGTTGAGGGAATCTCATGGAGAGCGCTATTACAGACATCCGAGGGAAGCGGATGTAAATCTGAGAGGAATCTACTCAGTTTTTGAGATATTCTCAGCTCGGAAGCGTTATATTTTTAGATTTCCCCATGCTTTGTCTAGTCTAGCCGCCATATGACAGGCTTCAGTCGCTGACCTGGCCCCCTGTGTGTGGGAGTGGCTGGCCAGGCCACGGTCACAGTGGGGAAAGTGAGGGGGAGGGCAGGGGGGGGGGGTTAATCGGTCACCGCCCCGACAGCCGTGGGATGGACCGGTTCTGGTGGCCGGTAGAGGTGGGGGGTGGGGGTGGTTGGTACGAGATTGGGGGATTAGATTTGGTGAGACGTGCAACACTATCGGAAATATCGATAGAATAATTCGATGTCGGTACCTAATAGACATGGAGCAATTACGAATAAGTAGTTGAACATGAGTAAGGTACAGACATCATAATAAAGCAATCAAAGGGGCTAGAATTTATTTAATCCGTCACTTGTAGCCTATTCATCTTGACCAGTTAGGCGTCGGAGTTCTGTATTCTACAAGCTTCCCTGCCCCGTGTGTTGTTTGAAGGTTATCAAATATTGCGCCGAGTGACTTATCAGCCCGTGATCTCGCAAGTCACCTATCTCCACACCGCTATCTTGAGCAGGCGCAGACCGGAGACACCGTTTTTGCCACTCGTACGGCAGCGTCTAGCTGTTGCAGTTCACCTTGACCTTCATCATCACATCGCCCTTGGTGGAGTTGTTTACCAAGCTGCAGGCGCTACGCGCTAGTTTCTGCATTATTATCAGTGAACGGAATGGTGACTTTTTACTAACGGTCCCTATGCACCTTTGCTGTTGTTGTGTAATATGTGCATTGAAATATACTGAAAACTTACGGATTGACGAGTTTCTGTTTCTTGTTGTCGGCTACCAATTCTAACAACTTGATTTGCGATGTGGATATTCGTCGCCTTTTTTTTATGAAAGCTCCATACCTTAACTACCATCTCCTATTTTTTTTTAAAGATTACCTTCTTTATTTAGCTCGGAGCTGTGTAACCCAGCGTTTGTCTCGCTGTCGGGTCGGACACAGCCCTTCTGGCTCTGATTGTTGGGTGTGGGACTGTGGGCGTTCTTACCCAGGGTGGGGGATTGGGGTCGGACTGATAAGAGAGAGGCCAGGGGGAGGGAGGGCCCACACTGACCTCCATTGACCCACGCTGAGGTGGGGTGTGGCCTTGGGCCTGCTGGGTGGTGATTCAGAGGTGGTTCCTGAATGCGGGTTTGATGTTGGGCAGGTGCGGTTGTAAGCGATATCAATTAGGTCTACTTTTGAAACAATAGTTACATCTGTAATGCACATTAGCAGCCAAATGAATACTGGATACTGAATACTGGAGGAGGAGTTGACACAGTTGAATGGTACCTTTTACACACAGCGCATTTGTCGTGTGTACAGTACACAATTAAGTCAAGTAAATTTTGAACCTGGCGCACATTTATCGTTCATACTTGTCCATTTTGTACGAAAAACGTCATGGATCCCATATTATTCTGTCGCCCTTTGTTGAAGACCTATCATGCGTTCCGTCTCAGTCCCCGCCTTAACTGCTTTCCTTCATATTCGCCATTGCAAATGCGACTAGCCGTTCGCCTTACAGAGATAACCACCAGTGACGTCACTAACCACTAATGACGTCACCGGCGAATATGACCGGCCGCATACCTGCATGACTGGCGGCTGTCCTGAGCTTTGATTGGTGGAAATGGCACTGATACGCCGCGTCAATAACTTCTATGTGCCCATGGTCCCATGACCGCGGCGTTTTAGCGAGATATCGCCAGCAGGCAGGGCTGTTGGGTGATAACGCGTATCTTGTGTCAACTTGATAGTGAAGGTTAGAAACCAGCGGAATTGACTGAAATGGTGGACAAGGGAAGGGATATTATGTGAACAGGTGGCTGCATGCGGGACTGTAAAATTTATTGATTTTAAAGTGCATCTCTTGCTATGTCCATCGCTGAAGCACTCGCAATTTATCTATGCTTTTTGGGTAGTTTTAGACAGAACTCCTTTTACGATAAATCCCTGACCCGCCTTGAACTTTTGACTCTCCGTCTCTCTCGCCGCCTTTTGCTCCCTGACCGGCCTCGGTCCAGCTCTGCAGCCAGCGTCTGATGATTCTGGCATTGGTCGGAGCTCAGAGTGAGGCCAGTTTTCCTGCTGGGGCGCGGGTGGACTGGACTGGGTTGGACCCGGATATAAGGGGGGGGGGGGGAGGTTACGGTTGTAAGGTCGATGTTATGTAAACCGGTCAGATCGCGTGTGGAGTGTATTTCATGTAAATAACGTCAGGTGGCGGGTTCGCGGGATGTGATTCACATTGTCATTCCTTTTGGATTGACATGTATAATGCATGTGGGTATTGGTTGTACCGTACCGTAGTGAGCCATCTGAAACTGTGCTATTGGTATAAGCTAATAGCTGCTTTGGATATGAAAATGACTTTTTCAAGTCTAGGACGGTTTATTAGAAACGGGGCGCTTTTATGTAACTCGACGTTCCAGCATTGAAGAGCGGATGGCCGCCTATTGCGCTGCCATAATGCCTACATGCTCATGTCTCTGCCAACATTGAAGTTAAACATGTTCATCCCTTGACGAACTCACGTTGGCCTGTGCGCTCATGCGAACAACGTTCATAACTCTAAGTTGAAGTGTCAATAATTCGAGTCAATAATTCTCAATAATTCGAGTGCCCTCTGCATTGCCCTCTGTAATTAATCTGAGCCACTCTCTAGCTTTCTTTAGCAGACTTTGACATATATTTCTGTATAAACATATTGCGTGATCCCGCCAACACCGCCCTGACGTTGTGTCTCTGCCTGTTGCAGCGTTCGTCATCTACAACTTCCTGTCGCTCTGCTACGAGTACCTGGGCGGCGAGGGCAACATCATGTCCGAGATCCGCGGCAAGCCCATCAAGTGAGTGAAAGCCTTCAGTGGCCTAGGCAGAGCTTCAGTAGGTTCCGTTTTTTTTTTTAACTTGCGAGCTTCTTATGCTTCAACACTGGTGAATTTTGTGGGATGTTGATCTTCGGCTTACGAGCCTCCACAAATTCTTGTTTATGGTCCCGGCGAAGAATTTTGTAGGGTTTGTAGGTAATTTTGAAGGTTCAATGGTATAACCAAGTGGGGGAACCAGTATATTGGCTTTAGAAGAACCCAGTCATTCAGTTTATATTTGCTACCACGCTACAATATTTCATCATTCGGCCAGTATTTCAAATGGTTCGGCCAGTGCTACCGAATCCCATTCACAATCACGCTCCTTTGTAAGAGCGAGCCTTAGCGACACCGGCTGTGGTGCGTTCGTGACGCCATTGAGGCACAGAGTGGCGCAACAGCTGTTCGGCGCGGTCCCGACATTCTGTACCGACAGAGGTATTCCGGCGACTCCGGGCGCCGCGCTGGGGGCTCGACCTTTCTCTCTCCTCTGTGGGCCCAACAGCCAGCTGATTGTGGGACCTGAGCTGTGGGGCGGAGGTCTGACCTTTGAAGGGAAGCTGTGGCCGTGATAGATGAGGGTAGGACGGCAGGGGTGAAGGGGATGGAATATCGATGGAGGGATAAGGATGAGAATGACGCGAATTTTATCTTTCTAGGACGCAAGTCCGTGAAAATACATTAAAAGCAGGATAGCGGATGGTGATGAATCTTAGGATGTTCTCCTAAGATCTCCTAAGATCCGGGACTCCAGGATGTTTTTGGATTTTGCAGCTAATTCTTCTGAAGACATTTCTCTAATGTTATAAGATTTTTCGTCAATTTTTAGACCGTTCCGCAGCTTTACACAAAGCTTGAAAGCTATTACTGCAAACTATAACGACCGCTTTGCACTGCAGCTGCAGGGGTAAGGGTCGCAGCGGCTGCGATTTTGGCTGGCGAGGCCTTGGGCGGTAGTAGCAACGGCAGCGCGAGCGACTGGCCCGGACGGGCTGAGGGCGGGGGCGGCGGCGGCGGTCGCATGTGTAGCCGTGCAGCGAACCGTTACCCCGGGCCCGGCTTTTGACCTTTGCGGTATAGCCGCGGGGCAGAGGATGGGACCAAACGGCGGTAGACTGGCGGCGGCACGGAGAGTGGTGGGCTTTGTAGGAGAAACGGTAGAGTGAACAGATTAACGGTAGAGTGAAGAGATTAAAGGTAGTTTGTATAAGAGACGGTAGAGTGGGCTTAGGAGCGGTTAGAATGGCTAGAGTGAGCTCAAGAGCGTTTAGATTAGCTTAATTTTCAGAGTGAAGATGACGAGCGAGTAAAATGACGTTTTAGTGATAAGAGAGGGCGTTTGAGGAGTAATAAAAGGTAGAAAAGGGGATAAAATGATCAGAAAAGACGCTCATTGACGGGAAGATTTGTCAAAGTGGGACTAGACGCTGGTTAACTGAGCTGTAGAGACTGTGTAGGGGACAGGTAAAGACACAGAAACAATTAACAGCACTGCAGTGATGACGCCAGCACTGAATTGCTGTCAGCGGAAGGGCCGCGTGCTAGACGAGGTCAGAGTGGCGGACCGTTTTCACTGTGACGTAACAGACCGTGACGCGGGCCATGACCTCCAGTGACCGGCGTTGCGTCACCCCTGGCCCTCTGCCAACCTGTGACTGATGGGGGGGGGGGGGGGGGTCGGGGAGGCGCGCCCCGGCGGGAAGGGAAGTGATGATTTGTTGGTCTGGAGGTGTTGACGTAACTAAGCGTGTCGTTGATCAACCTGCCTACCATCAACAAATCAGAGGTTTAATGTCAGCGAGCCTGCCCAGGCAGGATATTGTCATGAGTACTTGAGGGCGCGTGAAATACCACTTCCTGTGTTGAAATGGAAAGTGTTTTATGATTGTTTAACCCCCTGCTCAGCGATAAAGATCATCTTGAGGCACGAGTTTTATCAGTCAGTTACGTAACCTGATACGATTGCAGTAACAGTATCGCCCCGTGCGTCTACATTCTACAAGCACTCGCGCATCTAGAGTGGTTTTCACCTTGCTGTTGCCTTGGATGCATGCCAATGTCTACTACGTTTGCTAGGTCGCGGTGCCCTGGATTGCACCATTCTTAAGCACCTGCCCGTATTCAAATGGGCTTGTGTGCTGCATGTTGAATGCCGTCTGAGTCAAAGGAAGTAAACGTCTGGTGACGGCCGCTGAGGCTAGGTGCTCTTCTCATTATCACCCTATTACTTGGTGACGTACTTTATGCCTCTGATGACGTCATTTAGAGGATGATGACGTCATGGGTCTATGCTCCCGTATACTATGGACTGAATGAAGATGAGAAGTTGACTACCTGATGTATATGTAATGTGTTTGCCGTGCGCGCAGCATAGTGCATTTAGAACTGGGGACAGGTTTCTAAATTTAAACGAGACTTTGCTATTTGATTTTCCGTTCGGTGAAGAGTTGAAGACATTCCAGCAACTACTTTCAAAGAACCTTTGAGTTTGAAGTCTTCCTTTGGCACTCCTGAATAGCCCGGTCGTGTAAATAGTATCGGTGTGCTGCTTTGAGCAACTTGTGTCTAAAAGTTGGCCGGGTCTCGTGCCAACGCGGGATCCGGGATCGGCGCATCCCGTAGAGAGTAGGTCAATACGGCTCGCTCGGCAGTTGATCTGGGACGACAGCTGCCTTTGGACAGGGCGGGGGTTGAATTGCTGTAGCGGAGGCATCAAACGTCTGCATGGTGTGATGTGTCGTGCTTTACTGTGAAGTTGACGTTTAGAGTTACTCTACGTCTAATTGCCTTGTTGAAGGGTAGAGCGTCGTTCGCTGTGTCCGTTATGAGTCCACTTTTTTATTTATTGCATGACATTAAGCAAATACAATTTGGTATTTGCCATTACGGGGCAGTAGCAGGTAATGGTAACAGACGCCATTCTGTGTTTTATTTTTTGTGCCGCACGTGTACATGCCATACCTACGGCATCATGTTGCCTTGCTGTACGACAAATCGTGTCATTGTTCGTTTTCGTTACCAGTAAGTTTACGTTATTACTGTGCCTTATCACATCTTACCACCACCACGCCTTACCGCCCTTTAGGCGCGGTTCATGCCGTGCAGTGCTAAGTCAGCCAGCTCGATGTTTGTTTTGATACGTCACCAAATTGCGCTGTTGCATTGGCATGCCGCTCTACTGAGCCTCTGAGGTTGGTTTGTCCGTGGGTTTGTCGAGCGGTTCGCCTGCTAGCTGTGGTGGGGCCCAGGGCTGTGACGAAGACGGCCCTTCATCGCATTTAGTTGAGGGCATTCATCGTCCCATGTAATTGAGAGAATTGACGATCTCTTGACAGGTCTCGTACGTCTTACAATTTGTCTTCAATGCGCTTTATCGCGTTGGCGTGGCTAGGAGATGTCAATTGGGCCCATTCAAGCGCCAGCTGCAGAGTGCAGCCGAACGAATGTTCTTTCAGTGCAGTGGCATCTTGGTCATCCATCCCCCGATGGATATGTAGCTATAAATACCTAGCCGCATCTCAGGCTACCTCGGATCAGGATTAATAACGTAGTTATTATTTGGTTCTGGGAACTCTGTGCTATAGTTGGCTGCCGTTACTGAACTAATGACTATCCTAGGGGACGGCACCCATAGCTAAGACACCCACGGTGTCCTATAACACATTGTTCGTTCTACTGACATGTAACGATGCTACGTTCGGTCTCTGAATGCAGGTCATTTGCTCAATGGTGAGGTAGATGTGGTCTGGTATTGAACGTTCCTCTTACGGCACAGCTTAGGCGAATCCTCAGCTATCCAGCATTGATGAGAGGTCCTGTTCCGGCTTTCCAATTAGGAGACCATTGTACTGGGGATGTGATCTCGATGAATTCGAAAAACAATCACGGGAAGTTAAACGGTTCAATGTTTACGTGTTTGGTGTGAATGCTTGAAACGATTGATGGTTTGGTTCGATGAGGCTTGTCTTGTGCTTGTGGTAACACGTCGCTTGTGATGAAGTTGTGTAGATCGAAGTGTTGCCTTTTGAGAGATGCCAATAGTCCACGTGCAGTGACTTATTAACTCTCAATAGTGCGCAGAAGGCGAATATTTCCAATCCGCTGCAGCCGGTATGTGAAACCACCGCGTTTTGACGACCCACTTCACCAAAATTAAAGTCAGTCCCGGGCCATTCGAGCTCCTGAGAATAGCTCTAACCGGCGGTGTCAGCAGAGGCGAGGCCCTGACTCAATACTGTGGAAATATAGCCCTTAGTGCCGTCATCACTAACGCTAAGTGGTAACGATCTGCATAAGCTTGCAGAGTGCTTTAGGAAATTCATCATGCTGGGAGTAAAGCATTTAATATCACTTTTGTGCTGTTGAGTGCCTGAACCTTGCATCTTGCCATTACGGCGCATGGCTGAAGGAGCCCCAATAAATTCGCGAAGCATAAGGCATGCCAGTCTCTCTTCTTATGCACGCGTGACCGCTCTCCTACATTGGTACCAATCTGACCTATAGCTTGAATGGTGTACCATGTAATCCTATGCTCCGTAAGCTGGCACCGAGCGAGTTATTTGTCGTCTCGGGGCCGTATTGATGTATCTGTGACGTCATCGGGCGGTGACGTCACTGAACAGATGGTCCGGACGGTCCGTCAATGAGCTCTTATTGGTATCACCGTGATATTGATGTCGACAGGACCCCGGGGGTCTCTTGGGGTTCATCTGATTATAGTTTACATGGACGGAAGCTGAGCGAAACTTTCTTCTGCTTTTTTGAAGCACTTATTCCTCGGTGGTATAAGGCATAATGGAGTATCTTCAG
This sequence comes from Amphibalanus amphitrite, assembly GCF_019059575.1. Classification (NCBI taxonomy): domain Eukaryota; kingdom Metazoa; phylum Arthropoda; class Thecostraca; order Balanomorpha; family Balanidae; genus Amphibalanus; species Amphibalanus amphitrite. The sequence continues at coordinate 56,479 of NW_024883162.1, forward strand.
TCTTAACTAAGCTCACAATATATGCAATCTTATGATTATCGACCAACCAAAGTATGTCGCTAAACGCTGCGGTTTTCATTTGATAAAGCATATGGGCCTGGGGACTTCATTTAAATTGCAGACACTTCACTCGTTTTCTCGCTAATGTCACCACAGGGCTTTGTTTCAACTGTATCAAGTTGAATACTTTCAAGAGGAAGTTGGCTGACGCCTTGGCGTCATAATTTCTCCGAATGGCTTTGATTGATTGCATACTGATCGGATACCAACGACTGAAATTAGCACCGATTTGGTTCAAGTTCTGTTGAGCAGCATCATAATGTCCCATATTCCACCAATCTGCTCGCTGCTGAAGGCCCCCGGCAGCCAACTTTGTCGCGAGAACTTGTCAGCGAGAATTTTAAAGCTGGAACGGCTTCGGGGGATTTGAGATGCAAAGTGATGTCTTTAAGGTCTGACGATACTCCCTTGCATCTCGATGAAGCACATATCCTCCGAATGCATCACAACAATTAACCCGCGCCCCACTGGGGTCTGTGTATAACACGCCCTACTGGGGGGGGGGGGGCTATTCATAGCCCCCCCTTCTAACTCCGAAACTACTGGGCCGATCGTCAAAATTCAAACGGCGTCTGATAGCCCCGGAAAAACTGTCGAGCGAAACCTAATTTCATTGACCTCGAGGTTACCGATGACGTCACAGGTCAGGTCAAAGTAAAAATTATTAGCACTTTGGCTTGTTCACATTTTGGGCTCTGGCCGCCGTCTTACAAGTCAGATCAGGCTCATTTTTGGTTTCCACACTCGTGAACAGATGCTCTAGATACCTTGAGGGTACCAAACTTGTACTTTGATTTTCAGGTCAGGGTCAGGTCATCACAGGTCACGAAAATATTATATCATGCGTCGGTCACGTGACACATGTTTTATGGTCCATTTAGGCCATAGATTTCGAATTTGATGTCGTCTGTGTCATTCAAGGTCATTTTGAGTCGAAATTAGCTTAGGTCAGGTCACTTTCAGGTCAAAAAAGGTCAAATTTTGAAGTTGAAATTTTTCAACAAAAAAGGTGTCTATTGGATGCAGTTTGAGCTCAGGAACACGATGGTGCCATTTATATTGGTGTATGATGCCAAATACGTACTGAAAAATTGATTTGAAAAATTAATAATTGTGAATTTTTTGCAATAATGCATATAACGTGGCCATTTTTGAAGATATTTAGCTAAAACTTGCTAGAGTTAGTCATAATCATGCGTTCTGTCACATATATTCCGGTTTTTTCGAAAAGTCAAAAACTTTTTGAAAAAAATATAAAAATATAAATTTTGAATATTATTATATAAAATTTTCGAAATTTTCAAAATTTTGAAAATCCGAGATAGCAGTTTGATAGCGCGGTCAATTCTGAGTCCTTTCATGCAAAGAAATTGGATCTAGCTTAAAAACTGAGCTCTTGGGAGCGATTGCCGTGGTTCAATGTTTTGCGTCGAAATCGGACGAACATGACGTCACTCTGACGTCATTTCCGGCCGACCTATGGTAGCTACGAAGTTCAAATTTTGACACAAGGTGTCAAATTGATGCAGCCGAAGGTACTGAAAGTTTGGCGTCGATTCGTCAAGCGGTTTGGAAGTTATTGCAGAAAAACGGGAGGGGGGGCTATAAATAGCCCCCCCCCAGTGGGGCGCGGGTTAAGTTTTAATTTATGTGACGAGACAGGATGTGATTATTTCAAAACAGCTACCTCGGCTGCCTCTAACAGAAACGTCCGTCGTATCAGTAATGTCGGCGAAGTGTTATCTTCTAACGCTCCGGGAGACTCGGAGTGGCGCGGTCGTTTGTCTTCCGTAGAAAATGTGCCGCAATTGTCACAGCCAGGAGATTTTTCACGGTTACGAGGTTTTTATCGTTTTATTTGGTAAAATAGGACCAGATCTGTTGCAATGTACTGCTTACGATTTTCTCACTTTTGATCTCCTTTTCTTGCAGGGTATAAATCCGAAGGCTTCTTTGTACTGTTTTATCATTGCTGCTTTGTGTGTTCACTGTTCATCGCCGCTGCTCATGACCCTGCTACATGACTTCCCGTCGCCTTATACCCAATTTGATGTCCTTCGCCCATAATCCAGACATGAACCCCGATCTCCATCTCCTCCTCTTCACCAAGCCTCTGCTTTTTCTTGTCTGCTGTTTCATAACCCCGTTCCATTACCCTTCTCCTTCCCCTCGACGCTCTTTACCCTCACCCTAACCCCCATCTAACCTCCCCCCCTCCATTCTCAGGACGACTCTGTGCAGCTGCACCTGCTGTCTGGCCGGCCGCAGCTACACCATCGAGTTCCTGCGCTTCTGCAAGCAGGCCACTCTGCAGTTCTGTGTGGTCAAGCCGGTGATGGCCTGTGTCACCATCGTCCTGGAGGCCTACGGAAAATATTCGGACGGATACTGGAGGTGAGAGGAAGGATGGGGGAGAAGAGCTAGGGGGCAAGGGAGAGGGAGAGGAGTAGGGAGAGTGAGATAGACCAAGGGTATAGTGATGCAGGGCCGGATGCGGCAAGGGCTAGTTAAGTAGGGGAGAGAGATGAAATGCTCACTGTTTGACATATTTCATGTTGTGTGTGTGTTTACGGTCAAAATCAGCGAAATTTCATGCTAGAATGGTTCTTCGTGAATCCATTATTGCCACAATGTGGTGCTATATTTCTTTTGATCAAACCAATCCCAAGACGCTTCAAAATTTCTGTATTTGTCGGCAATTCAGTTCAATTGGATTGCCGCTCCTTGTGTGTGCATGAAACAACCCATACAAGAAAAAACAATAGTTTCACACTCTACATTCATTTCATTTTGATGTATTTCGTAACGTTTGATATTGTGCAGTTTGTGTTTATGTGTAGTGTTGTGTTTGTATGTAGCCATTTATAATTGGTCGCCGTAACATGACCTCTCGTAATCCGGCCCGATCTGGGTCCAACCTCTATCTATCCTCTCTGATCCCCGATCGGCGGGCCCATCCATCCATCGGTCGGTGCTCCGCTGAGTTATGGTTGTCTGTCCAATGTATTGGCGGATGTCGATGGCTGTGACGGCCTGCCGAGTTATGTTCGTCTACTACCTGATCAGCTGTTGTGGCTCCGCTGGGAGCCACACGTTGCCACCGCCGCCGCCGCCGCCGCCGCCGCCGCCGCCGCCGCCGTCCGCCGCTGCCGCCCGGCGCCCGCCGCCAAAGCAAGGTGTGCCAGAGTGAGCGAGGCGAGCCGGCTCCCTCGGCGGCGGCGGCGGCGGCGGCGGCGGCGGCGGTGTTATGGGCGACTAGTGGCCGGGCCGGCGGGCGCGCAGCCTTGAGGCCCGCCTGACACGGCCGGCCGGCCGGCGGACGCGCAGATCAGGCCCACGGTGCGCGCGCGGGCCCGGCCCCAGGCTCGCCCTGCTGTGACGGTTGGGCGAGGAAAGACGCGTAGCGAGAGACGTGGGGTTTGATGAAGCTTGGCAAACTGGGAAGTTTGCTTGAGTTAGAAAATGTTCCTGGGTTTGTGTGTTAAAAAATGAAGAGTAGAGTTTAGGTGTTGATGTGTTCGTATGTATGTTGGGAAGGAATGCAGCGTACACGTACGGTGGCTTATCGATCGGCCACGTACCAGCCATGCAGGTGATATGGTGCAGAGGATCGGATGCTATTTTGTTTATTGGTTGCGCCTAAGTTGAAATAGGGTATGGAAATTTTGTTTCGTCTGCAGTGGGCGAGTTGTGCGTGTACCCGCAAAATATTTGCACCATGTTTGCACCACCACAGCTGATGATTACTCATATTATTGGTTGGCTCATAGATGATCACTTTCGTTAAAGTTTTAAGCCGGTTTTTGAATTAAATGCATGCTATTATAACAAAGCATGACTAAATTACAAGACGGTATTGTATAGCCAAAGCGCTCCATAACCGTAATGCCTCGCGCAGTCCACAGTTTTTCATGTGTAACATCGCTACTGATCAACAACTTCACCATCTCTGACCCCCTCCGTTTCCCACAGCGCGACCAGCGGGTACCTCTATATCACCATCATCTACAACTTCAGCGTGTGTCTGACATCCTCCCCCCCCCCCCAGCGCGACGAGCGGCTACCTCTACATCACCATCATCTACAACTTCAGCGTTTCGCTGGCGCTCTATGCGCTCTTCCTGTTCTACCACGCCACCAGGGAGATGCTGCGACCCTTCGATCCCGTCATCAAGTTCTTCACAGTGAAGTCGGTCATCTTTCTGTCCTTCTGGCAGGGTGAGATATGCATAGAACGAGACGCCTGCATAGACGTCCGTTGGTTTTTGGATTGTAGGCCGAGGTTTTCTAGGCAGTGTTTTTCTCTGTTTTACTTCATTCGGACGTTGGTTTTTATTTGACGATTTCATCAAATGTTTCACAACAGAATGTGTTTCATAACAAATTTTTGAGTAGACAGGAAATCGCCTTATTTTGCAACAATTGCAGATCAATAATTGATCATTAAGCCTGTAAATAACTCATTTTGAAGTTGTAATAAACAGCCGCGATCGTGATAACTTCTAACTCAAAGTGTTCACGTTCCATTATCCACCCCCCCCCCCCCCTCCCCAGGCGTGCTTCAAGCCATTCTGTAGATGAGTAACATGTCCTTCCCCCTCCCCAGGCGTGCTTCTGGCCATTCTCGAGTGGAGCGACATGTTCGAGGAGCGCAGCTACATCAACCCAGGCACCATGTCGGCCGGCTACCAGAACTTCCTCGTCTGTATCGAGATGTTCTTCGCCGCCATCATGCTGCGCTACGCGTTCCCGCATACGACCTACTCCCAGGAGTGTTTTACCGATCCGAGCGGACGGTCGGTGACCATGACGAGTATCTCCAGCTCTCTGAAGGTAGGTTTGGTGGGGGGGGGGGCAAGGAGGGAGGGAGGGAGGGAGGGAGGGAGGGAGGGAGGGAGGGAGGGTGAGAGAGGGAGAGGGAGGGGAAGAGAGGGAGGTGGTACCTAGGTGTCGTTAACCGTTTTTTATAGTAAGCCTCTACGTTTGTTTTTGTTTTTGAGACCGATTGTACTACATGTGAGCTTTCTTTAGGATGTTTTTTTTTTATCCGGTTGTAATCCATGAGCGTATCCTGAGAGCATTTGAATGGATTACGTCCGGTATTGTACCCATAATCGGATTTCACCCGCATTTGGTAGTGATTTGAATGGGATGAATGGTGTCAACATAGTCATTAACACTTACTTTTAGTCTCTGAACTGTCGCTTATGCCGGATGTAGTTTATGTAGAAGGATGTGTGGTCATCTCGGTACCCGTCTAACTAGTCAGTCTTCTCTCTCGTCTCTTTCGAAACACTCACAGTTAAAAGGCCATCCACAAATCACATTATCAACATTGAACGCGGTATACCATGAGTCCGTATGGACCATGAGTCCGTAAATGCAGTTTCTCTCTCTCTCTCTCTCTCTCTCTCTCTCTCTCTCTCTCTCTCTCTCTCTCTCTCTCTCTCTCTCTCTCTCTCTCTCTCTCTCTCTCTCTCTCTCTCTCTCTCTCTCTCTCTCTCTCTCGCTATGCTTTCCCTGCCATTCTTTTGCCATCCCACAACATTGCGCTGCTTACATTTCGCCTCGCCTCTCCTCTCTTTCCCCTCCCCATCCTCTTTTCCCCATGTCCAATGACTGCACCAGTCCCGTCCGGTCCAGACCACACAGTGCGGCACTCTGCACGGGGGGGAAGGGGGGGGGCTGTGTGGGCCACTCCGGGATCGATTCACCGACGCCCGAACGTCTAGTCCGGGCGACCGAACGGCCGACCGAGCGATTAGCTGTACGTTCTTTGATCGTGATGCCTTTGCCGCTGTTATCTGTGTCGGTCTTTGGTGTGTAATGAAGTACTGTTATCTCCGTTGGCCGTCAGATATGGTGTGTTGTGGTCAAATCAGACAAGTCACAAATGCGTCCCTGTATATTGGGTGTATTACAATTAATGTTTGACGCTTTTATTTTGTGTTTTCGCAGGAGACGATGAACCCACGAGATATAATGACGGACGCGATTCACAACTTCCATCCGCAGTACAGCCAGTACACCCAGTACAGTGCCGGTACGTACACTGCAGTACACTGCGGTACATTCAGTACACTGCAGTACAGCCAGTACACCCAGTACAGCGCCGGTACGTACACTGCAGTACACTGCAGTACATTCAGTACAGCCAGTACACCCAGTACATAGTTCACCAATAGTACACCGGGTGTACTAATACGGGTGTACTACACCCGTATTACTTCCATAGTTTGGTACCGTTTTATATTACGGTCACAGAAGCTCGATTTTACATGCAAAAGCCGTTCAAAGCCGTGCTTTCACAGACGGCTTTGAAGACTCCCCAGATGTATTTGTCGTTCCATTTTACGTGAACTTCTGTGAGATGCATTCAGAATAGCTGAGACTCGGCGCAAGCAGCTTACATTGAGCGTCTCGAGTAGACACTTTATTATCTGCTAGCTGTTGGTATTTCCCCTTACGTTTCCCTAGTTTGACCAGCTTTCCCAAGTATCGAACAACTAGATTGGGTAACTACCACTAGGGACAAATTACTTAGCTATTGGACGCGAATAATTCTATGATCTTCATCCGTGCGTGTAAATCCCATGTTGTGATGCATTACGGTGCGGTAAACACGATTATGCGGGTATTTGTGTACCTGACAGCTCTACGATTGCCGAGCTTTTTTACCTCTCCGGGCTGGCTTTGGCTGAGACGGATCCATCGCAGCTGTCGGCGGCAATAAATGTATTCCAGACATCGGCTCGACGCTGCGTCCAGAGCACTTTGTCAGGGGTTCGTTCAAATTGATGAGTTCGGGGTAATGCTGCGCGACTTGGGTGACAATTCACGGGGGTCTCACGTCAGATTCAGTCAGCTTTATTCACTGTGAGCTCTATTGAGGCAAATTCACGGCAGATAAGAACGAGTGTTTTTCGTGGCTGATTGGTAATGCAAAATGTGGACACTAGGGTATTTAAGCAGCGCCATTCGTTAGCCCTAGGATATAAATAAAGAGTAGTGATTGTTGATATCAATTCAAATGTGACACACTACAAATAATACTGATACTACAAACACACCTGGAAGGGGCTGGTACACATCTACTCTCAGGTAGGTTTGTTTTAGGTGATATTTCAACAGAATGCATTCTCGTTTTGCTTGTATGCACGTCAATTGCTCGCTTGCATTTTTGCCATGCATTTTTATTTGCTGACTGCAATTCTAAGTTCAGTTTAGTCGTGTGGTATTCTTTAGCTAGTAGCAACTACGTATGCTAGTATGTGTATGCTATAGCTAGAATATCGTTTAGGATTAATCAAACTTAGCCGGTGTCGTAGAGGGATAGCTGACAATGATCCAACAAGCTTAGTGACCTGTGTCTGTGTGTTTGTCATTATCTCATTCCTCTCTTACCTCGAAACTGGCACCCACCCACACATTCACCCTTTGAAAGGTTTGGGTTCAATAAAGTAAGGGTATTGGCTGAGCCTGACTCGTACAGGGTGTGAACTGGGTTTGGTTTGGTTTGGTTTGGTTTGGTTAGGTTTGAAATGTGCCTGATGAGACTCTTCACTCTAAACGCTGCACTTGTCTTGGGCCCTTGGTGTGGTGAATTCTCCCAACGTGCATGGGTTGATATTTGACAATCGTTTTGTCGTTTTCTTTCCTGATTGGTTTGGTGTACGATGTGATTCAATTTGTGAACGCCCTTTGTAGATTGTGTGATTTATTATGCAGCGCATCTTCATCATGTGCTTTATCGTGCATTGTATCGTGTGCTGTGCCGTATAAGATTGGTGTTTGATGTAAAAAGTTGTACATTGCTGTATAGCTGTATCATTTCGCGAATGATTGCGTTATATGGATGTGCTTTGTCCCTTACTATGCTATTTGAATAAGCCGTTGGGTATTTTTGCTTTATATTGACGTCCGTTTTCCCGCACCTCTCTGCAAGCAGAGACAGTAATTAATCCCCGATTACATTCCCCTCTAAAAATAGCCGTCGGTCCGTGGATCTCTGTCGGTCGTACCTCTCCTTATAGAGACATCAGTCAGTCGCCGCTCGCTGGATGCTCTCTATTTATAGCTACTCTCCTCAGTGGAGTGGCAATGTCAGAATGTGATGAAGGTCGATGGTGTGTCCGAATTTCTCAGAGGAGGATTTTATCATCCCGCGCTGTGATATTTATCTAGGACAGAAATGTGTTCAAATGGAAATATCGGGACACAGTAACATATGTACATGCTTCTGGATTTTAAGCCGTGCTTTTTGTGATATAATAATGCGATCCTTTTCAGTTCCCAGACCATACACCAGACCGAATTTCTAGTTCTGCTGGCTGAATAAAAAGATGGCGGCCATCCTTTTGATTTTGGCTGGGTTTATGACTCTGTTTAACTTCTAGGGTGAAATGTGAGTTCCCATTGTTTTTGAAGCCTGTAACGCTTTTAACCATGTTAGCTGATGGAGCATGTTTCACAAGCTTCCTTTGTTCTCTCAATTTCAAATTATCTCAGATATGACAATATGTATTTTTGTAAGGTAACACGAAGTCTGAAATTTAAAAGTAATCCCAGCCAGACTGGGACACCCATACTTTCAGAGGCATGGGGGCAGATGCTTAGGGGAGAGGGATTAGGGGAACCGCCTCGTGACCTTTGTTGGAGATCTGTGACCTTTGTGGGAGGAGGAGGATCTGTGTCCAGACTCCAGAGTCGCTGATCGGCCATTGATGGTTGAAGTTTGTCAGACCGGGGTCTGTCGGTGGGACGGATTCCTGGAACTGAGACGTGGTCGATCTGGCGGAACCGTGGGCGCCCTCCAGTGGTGGATTGTCATGACTGAGTTGTTTAGAAGTTGTGTTCTGTAACTGGTCCTTGGGAGTGAGAGGGTTGTCCCGGCATGGGAGGGGGAGGGGGTTGTGAAGTAAATATGACTGTGACTGGAATGTGATTTCGCGATGCGTTCATTTGGTTGGCGTGATTTGTTCCGGGACGGTGCGATTCACATGCCTTTGTTTTTTTTATGTGGCGTATAAGACGTGTGGTCCTTTGGGCGTGATTGTGTAGAACCTAATTCCCAGCTATCACGCTTAAATTGAGAACGATTCCCTGCCCAGTGTTGCCCCGTCGCTGCACGTGAATGACCTTAAAATATGCCTGCCTTGCATCGGTAGCGAATGCATCCAATCAGTTATATTGAATGTTTTACCAATGACTGTTACATCCGTGTTTGTCCTGCTCGAAATTTGGCTGTTCTCTGTATGACGGTCCAGTGACCCGACCCCTCCCTGCCTGCTGCCCCTCCCCTGACCCCGGTGACCCGCCGCTGACCGGCCGGCGCCCGCAGGCATCGGTGACGGCAGCAGTCGCCGTCCGCCCGCCTCCCGGCCCGCCGAACTGGACGTCACATCCACCGCAGTGGCGCCGCCTGTCGGCCCGTCGGCAGGGTTTCAGGAGCTGCGCGCGCCGCCAGGCGGCAGCACCAGCGCTCCGCCAGGTGGCAGCACCGGCGGCATGGTGCCGGGCTATCAGCAGGGTACTGGCGTGCGCTCGGCGGCGGTGGCGGTGGTGGGCACGGCACCTCGCGCAGTAGAAACACAGCTCAGCACTTGGTGGAGGAGAGGGGCACGCGGGCGGGGGATGGAGTGGCGGGCTGGTGCCGGAGTGGGGAGTTTGGGGATGAAGGCCAATGAGGTCTTGTCAGACCAGAGACGACCTAACTAATTTGTGTCTTTTCCTTCCTTCATTCTTATGCTGCTGTTTTTAGTTTACTATAAAAACTCATATTTTATATTCATGAACGTAAAAGTGGAGTGTCATTATTTGTTGATACAGTTATTGATCTTTTTCTTTATATGTACCGGCAATAAGGGAATGATAAGTTAGTTTTCTTCTGAACTCACTTATTGATTTTGTCCGTATTCTGTGTACTCCGGCACCGTCTGCGCTCCGTTACCCCTGGACTGCGTGCGCCCGGCACTGGTGGTGGTCCAGCTCGTATGTCTCACAGCCGACACCCCACCGCCACTGTCTCACAGCCACTGTTTGTCTCACCGTATCTCACTTGTCACTGTCTCACCGAATATGTGTCAGTGTTTCACTGATCACTGTATCTGCGTCACTGTCTCACTGTTGTGCCTCACCGTCACGGCCTCATCGTGTCTCACTCATTGTCTCACTCAGTCCATGTCTCACGTTGGTTGTCTCACGTCATGCCGTGGCTCACTTCTCACTTTTCTTAGCCTTGCTCACGTCTATTCGTATTCTCGCCAACACTGTCACTCTTTCACTGTATTATATTTGTCATGCTGGCTCGCCTAGACATTTTGTTGGACCGTCCCTCTCATGATGTATCATAAGATGTGTATTCCAGCTGCACATTCAGTGTGTCAACTCTGTCACACCGCTTTAGCTACTGTCTTACACATAATCTCATCTCGAGGATCCGCTTAAACGTTTTCCTCACCATTCCCTGTGTCAATTTGTGTCATAATATGTATCTGTTTCGCATACTGTATAAAGTATATACAATGTGCATTTATTCCCCTCTCGCTCATTCATCTACGCGCGATTTGTGTGTACGTTTACCCTTCACTCGCTCATAACCACAGCTTAAACACTGTTTGCTTCGTGTACATTCTCACCGCTCTAAGCACTGTTGTTCATAGTCGCACACCGATGTCTATCAGACGTTCACCCACATCTAAGCGCCTAAAAGTAGACATTCGCGGTAGATCGGACCAGACGCGTTAGTGTTGACTGCAGTGCCGTGCCCGCCACCCGCCGGCGGCCCGGGCTGCCTTATGTGTTCGTGATGGGACGGCCAGGGGACGGCTTTTGGCGGTGGTGGTGGTGGTGATACGGGGATGGTGCTAGGTGGTGGAGACTGGTGCTAGTTTGGTGCGGTGGTTAATTGGTTCTGCTTTGGTGCTGCTGGAGGTTCTGCCACTCGGTGCTGGTTTGTAGTGTTTCGGTGATGTTATTCGTGCTGATAGGTGGTGTGTGCTGACGGCTTCTGATCTAATGTCTGCTACCATTGAGGCTGTTATTGTCGGCTCGATTCTGGTTCTCTCTCAGTTCCTAGTGATTCCTGACGGGTTGACTGGTGCGTCCCACAGTATCTGCCATCGGTCTTTCAACTCCTGACCTGGACGGACGGCTGAAGATCGCTCTACTTCTATTTCGATTTCGTGTTTAAGTGTTTTGGTAGCTGCAGCTGGGAGAGACTTGACATAACTCAAGCCTCCACTGACATAACCTAAAGCAACTAGCAGACATGCTAGTGCAGCACTGTTAGACTGATGCTGCCAATTATTTGGAAAGAGCGTTCGATGCGCATTTGTGGCGTTTGAGATATTAGTTAGCGCGCCGGCCTTCTGTCTAGTTGGCTTCGATGATTAGAGCTTAGCCAAGTGGTTGCGGACAAGTTAACTGAAATACAGCGGGTAGTGAAGCTCTTTGATCGATGGTACAAGGGTTTCGACTTGTGTTCGTAAGCATAATGTTGTATTTTGATCCAGCCAGCCTTCATGATTCCGTTTGGATGTGGATTTCCACAGCATGCCTATCTGTGCCTCTCGTGTCGCTTCTTGCCTGCATGTGCCCGTCTCTTGCACGCTTTGCACTTTGGTTCGCTTTTTCCAATGAAATGTGTGTTTCTTAAATATTTTTGTTTAGATTCTGATTTACTTAGTAACTTTAAAATGTCCCTATCACTTTTTGTTGAATATTTTTTTTGCGGGCTTTTCAAATAATTTTTGATAACCAGGCTATTCCAGATTCGCATGTAAATTAAGTATTTCTGTTTCCATCATGAATGACAATAATTTTGCTCACTAGATGTATTAATTTCTACCTAGGGTGTCGGCGTTTTGACCATTTGTGCCCCACCATAACCGGTTTTCTCTGGTTTCAGCCGGCGGTCGGCCAAGCAAGAACCACTCTCGTACCCACTCGGGCAGCTACGACGGTGACGCCGGTGTGCCCCAGTCCAGTCTCCATGGCAACAAGAGACCAAACAACCCGCGCGTCAGCGGACTCAGCTACACGGAGAAAACCACACTGCTCTCTAGCGACGACGAGTTCCCGTGAGCGGCCGCGACCGGGGCGACACCTATACCGTAGTTAGTTACTCTGCGCGCCGCTAGGTGTCCCTGACCGGTGATTGGGTTCGGTGATTCTGTGATTAGTTGAGTCGCTCCGCGGCCTGCGAGGGCGGTAGACGTTTTCTGTTGATATCACGTGCCACCGCAGCGGATATACGCCGTGATAATTATGCGCCGCTGGAGCATAGCTCGGGTATAACAAGCTATGATTTTCCCAGGTGTAAGTTATGTACAGTGTTTTTGTATTGCTTTTCACACATTTAGCCTCACGCATTGATGTAATTTTGTTAAAACTATCGCTGTTGTAGTCTTTTTATAGTTCGTTTTTCTTAAGTTCGACCCTCACTGTAAACATCTTTTTGGAAACAGCACGAGAATTGCTAGCTGAATTACTGAGAAAACTGGTTAGCGCACTTTGTACTGGAGATATGGATGAGTATTTTCAAAATAAGTTTCTAACACCAATGATATACTGTTACGCTAAACGCCGTGCGATTTATTAATTAAATTACTTATACTTCCTGACAATTCCTCGATCCTTGTGGGGCTGCAAATACCGAGCTGCGAGTCTGGGAAAAAGAAGCCAGGTAGAAATAATTTTGATACAATTGATCGTTTGCGAAATCATTGTGCGCCAACGAGTTTTCTCAGTAATTCAGCTAGCAATTCTCGTGCTGTTTCCAAAAAGATGTTTACAGTGAGGGTCGAACTTAAGAAAAACGAACTATAGTATCTGCGATCGTTTTCGTCCGAGTAGTGTTGCCTGTTGATTGCATAATGCGTCTCATATATCGGGTGTGATTCGACATTCGCCTGGCGCGCGTGCGTTTTCTCGCCAAACACCTATCTACTTACGATTAGCTTTTCTGAGATTTTCGGCGGCTGTAGCTTCGATGTAACGATCTCTGCTCGTACGAGATCAGCCGGGGTGAGAGAGTGTATTTATTCGGTGTACCTTCGCCAATGGGTGACCCGCAGCGCGGGGTCTGTACGGTTTCGATCAAGTAGTGAGTAGGGGAGGGCGGGACTCTTCTTTGGAGTAAGGTGGCCGAGAGTTAAGTTGTGGTCGAGCTGTCTATGGGAGTGTATCGGTAATCTTCGATGGCGTGATTCCGCTCTCAGTCTCTATCTGTCGGTTTCGAGTGAATCTATCGACATTTGGATGAATGATTGGCTTGTGTCAGTTTGTGGTGGTGAGCGTATACCATATGTGACAATATGTGCATAGCAGACTAGGGCGTCGATCTTTAACTTGTCTAGCATATGTCTTCAATCTCTGCTATCAGGTTAGCTACTCTCCCCATAAATATTGTCTTCAGCCCCTCTGTCAGGTTTGCGTGAATGCTCTGATGCGTTCCCCTATTGCCCTATCTGACCGTACGTATTTAGTGCCGTGTACCGCTGTATCGTAATGTGTACGAGTGTATGGCAATGTGTATGTGGATGATGCTGTTGGTATGGCTGGTGTATGCTGTTGGTATGGATGTAATTGTATATGAATGTATGAGGCTGTATGGTGGTGCTAAGACAGTCGTGTGGTAAATGTGGCACAATGGCGAATTGTCTCCTCAGCTCCAATCCTGGTGATTGTGAAGACCAGGCAGTGTAAGGACCAGGACACGTTTTGTCTATGTCTGTCCCGTCCCGTCCTATTGTGGTATCGGTCCGTGATCTCGCTGATACGTCTATCAAATTTCAGTTAAATTCATCATTCCTTGGCACCGATATATTCATTCAAATCACTATTCAGACATATACCGCTATGATGCTCTTTATTTCACAAGCCCCAGTGACTATGGGTTCGTCTCTCTACTTTTCCTCGTTATCTTTTTGCTCTCCCGCGCCCTGTAGTGTGCTGATTGTACAGCGTTATTTAAGAGTATCCACCCGGAGTTTCTCGCAGTGGAGCCGGCACGATTATATACCCAATGTGTAGTGACTGCCTATTGAGACTGTTCCGTGTGTGGCAAGTCCAGAGTCTCTGTGTGTCCTCTGTTCGCTGATTCGTCCTTCCTTGCTGGCTGGTGCTGAAAGGGACGTATGGGGATACGATACCCGTGTAGGAAGGGACTCGGGCGGGCTGGAAGGGACTCCGTCCTATTGGAGTTTGCCCCTGTCGTACGTAGCATGCCGTTTCGTTCCTGGATGTTTTGTTCGCAATGTGTATTGGTGATTGTTGGATGGGTTAGAAGGGAAGAAGCGGGGAGGGGTTAGAATTTGACGCCACACGGCTATAGAAATCTGTGTAGAAACTGCAAATGTGCGATACGGCTGACCGTGGTTACAAGACAACCCATCGGCGATGAACTATATAAAACGCCAATAGAAAAAAAACTACCCCTCATACATGGGCAAAGTAAATGCACGTTTTAAACCTACCTGGATTTGGGGTAGTATGTATCTGGGGTAGTCCCGTTGCGTTTACGCACGACGAATCCCTCTGACTGTGGCGAATCCACTGCTCTCGTGACTCTTTGTCGAGGGCTCCGTCGATCTGTCTTGTCGTCGTCTGCGCCTCTACACTGTCAAACGATCCACGCGCGCCCAAAGTCCGCTATTGTAAATATTTATTTTCGTACATGTTAGTGTGCGACAAAGGTGTGTCAAAAGTGGCGCAGGACCCTCCGTGCGCCGAAATTGGACATCGCGCCACGGTTGTCACCTCTGCGCCGGCGAGCGAGGCGCCCGGACCTGTTAGATCGATTTGTGAATGTTTATCGGGAAAGAGGGGCTGTCGGAGGGGACGAGAGGAGGGGAGAGCGCGGGAGCGAGTGCAAGATGTGGCGAAGCTTTGTCGTGAATAAAACCACAAAACGGGTCTCGCATGTGTGGGAAATGTTATGTGGATGCGATGAATGGCAAATCTGGGTATCGGATAGATAACATCGCTGGTTTACAATCACATCCTTATCCTTCGCAGGGCCATGATCTAAGTCATTCACGATTCACGGAAATTCACGAAAGAGCGCTTCACGAGAGAATATCCACGGCTGAAAACCATGGTGGGCAAGCGTGGTGGGCAAAGGCGTCCGCGTCGTCCCGGTAGTCGGGATGTCCTAGGTTCGATTCCCGGTTCCGGCCGTCCGTCCTCTGACTGTGTTCCTAGCCGTTCAGACTGGACCTCAGCGGTGTAACTTTAACACACTGCTAGGGTCGAAGCGAGATATTCGACACATATAGCAGGCACGTCAGCGTCGCATTCGCACATCGCTTAAGACCAAGAAAACGCGCATTTAATGCTGAACACCTACTATCAGAATAGACGTTGAAATGCTGGACACGATGCCTCTGTGATGAATATTGAATCACACCAATATTTCAAACATTTCTAAAAATGTGCAGATCTCGGTTACCGTCCTTGCGTCAGTCAAATCACATCACGTCATACTTGCGACTGACGTCAATATTCCAGTAGCATCACACAGAGGCATAACACATCAGCCGATTAGAATCGAGGGCTGCCTTCCCTTAGCAGTCTAAAGCTTCAGTAAAAGGCAACATTGATGTACTTATACAGTTAATGTTGCAAACTTGACGTAATCGGATTACTTACAGACTACAATTAGACATTTCGCCGCACATCTCTCGTCCATCAATCAATGAGAGTCTCTGCTTAAATCGTTTCACTTTGTCTATGCTCGCACCTCGAATCCATAAAACCCACCAATCTCTGCTCCAAAAACTTCCTCTCGCTTCCATTATTCGTGACATGCGATTAACCACACACACAAACAACCCTTACCTAAAATACCTCCCTCACCGGCCACTGATGACGTCACGCCTGCAGATGACGTCACTCGGACCAGGACTGGTCGCCGGGTGCGGCGCGGTGCGTGCAGTGGTTACAGCGCTTTTCTCGCAGCAGAAAGCACGGGATGAGGCCGAGCGGAAACAGCACGACGGCCAGAAACACACCACAGGCGGTGAACCGGGTCCTCAGAGCGCCCACCTGTCGGAGAGATAGAGACAGATAGAGAGAGAGAGAGGGGGGCGGAGAGGAAGAGCGAGAGCGAGAGAGAGAGAGAGAGAGAGAGAGAGAGAGAGAGAGAGAGACAGAGAGAGACAGAGAGAGAGAGACAGAGAGAGACAGAGACAGAGACAGAGACAGAGACAGAGACAGAGACAGAGACAGAGACAGAGACAGAGACAGAGACAGAGACAGAGACAGAGACAGAGACAGAGACAGAGACAGAGACAGAGACAGAGACAGAGACAGAGACAGAGACAGAGACAGAGACAGAGACAGAGAGAGAGAGAGAGAGAGAGAGAGAGAGAGAGAGAGAGAGAGAGAGAGAGAGAGAGAGAGAGAGAGAGAGAGAGAGAGAGAGAGAGAGAGAGAGAGAGAGAGAGAGAGAGAGAGAGAGAGAGAGAGAGAGAGAGAGAGAGAGAACGAACAAAGGAAGAGCGTCACGAATCAATAACAGAAAGCTGACACCTAAACGTTCACTTTATCGATGGAGGTCCGTATACAAAGCTTTGTGTTACCCAGGGCAACCGAAAAACTTGTTATTGCCGAACTTCCTAGAATCAAGGCCCTATATACCCCTAGAAGTATTCAAGTAAATGACGTGTTTCATGTATGATGCTGCAATAAGTCCTGCGTACCTACATGAATTGATTCTGCAGTAGCAGAAAGCGCGACGAAATCCTCAGACAAGTGAATAACGGTTCGACGATTTCCTGTCAGTTATACTGTCCCGCACCACACGTGGGCATGGTAAAAACTAATAAGTATTTAGGAGGAATACCTTTAGGCACTGACTCCAGTGCTTTCCAGGGTATATTAATTTTGATGCCAGTTGTATAAACACCTGTCTAGAAAAGGAACATCTGGCTCATTCGCACGAACTAAATTATTGTACACAGTCAATTTCTAAGCATAGGCGGCGGAACGGGGAGGGCATCGGGGCACCGTGCCCCCTTTTGATTTTGACATTTTAACAGTAGCCCTATGGGCGTTGCATGGAAAGAATGGGACCAAAAATCGGCAGTGCCCCCCCCCTTTAATTGAAGGTGTTCCACCGCTACTGTCCATGCCAGACATTTACGGAGCATGCTGATAACACCGCCATAGTTTTGATTACACCTATGTCACTGAGGTATGTCTGCAATGACAATCACGAGCGACATTCAGTCATAGAAATGATGAGAAAAAATTTTAAAAGGAAAGCTTATGCAAAATGAAAATAGTTTTGTGAAAACGTAAATTAAACACCTTTAAAATTAAACGTTTACCTGAATCAGGTAGCTCATTACTTGCACAATACAGACTATGTAGGTACAGTGCAATCAAATTTCTGTAAAGTCTTGCTGAACCTATGTGAAGTGATGACTGCATATTTATCTGATAGATCGATATTTTAGTTTCACTCACTAGCCAAGACAATCATGCAAGCTCATGGCAGTGCTACAACGGCAAGGTAACATTGTTTCCAATTGCAAGGTAATGACCGAAGATAGATCTGTTCTTGATTTCCAAATGCGTTTAGCCGCGGTGAAATATCTGAATCGACAAGCGTTCATTGCAAGACTAAATGGATGAATAACTGAGAAACATTGAAAATGTGAGCATTTTTGTTCATTTTGCCCATTTTTGAGCGTTTGGGTGTTCTAGATAATGGTGTACATTTGTTGGCACAATGACTTTCACATCAGTAATTACTTCTTTTTAATCTCTATCTTGTTTTCTGCCGGGACATCGCAACAACAGTTTGAATCTACTTTCTCTTCTCACAAGAACATTAACGTCACGAAATCAGTTGGGACAAATGACCAGGAAATTGACTCCCTCCGTGATCAGGGCTACGTCGTTCAAGAGTTTGCCGACCGCTCTTCAGTGGTTCTGTTTGGAGATGTCGCTTATGATCCTCGGCAGCTCAACTCTCAGAAGCCGGCGGGCCGCTGGTCCACGTTTAGACGGTTCAACACGTGGCTAGAACTCGAAAAGCCACACAAGCCACATCTTCGCTATTACTTTGACACCGAGACTTCACCCGATAAGACTATGTTTATGGAAGCCGCCAACTCGTGGATGGACAAGACCTGTATCCAGTTCGAGAAGATGCCCGACGCGCCCTGCTCGGAAAATACAACGGTGGCATCCATATGCGTGGGAAAGTTCCCGGGCTGCTGGTCGTATCACGGGCGGATCAATCCTTACGGCGGCGAGTCGCAGAAGTTTACCATCGGGGAAGGATGCCAAGTGCACCGAATCACCCACGAGTTCGGCCACCTGATCGGCTTTCAGCACGTTCACGGGAGGCCGGATCGAGATCAGTTCATCACGGTCAACAACGAGTTCTACAGGCTGGTGCCCTCCAAGGAAAACAACGCCAAGCTGATTAACAAATGGGGGCAGCTAGGTCGCTGCTCTAAAGATCAAATGAACAACTGGCCGATCCCCTACGACTATCGCTCTATAATGCATTATGCGACGAATGAATATGGTGACGATGATTACCTACCAGTCATCGTAACAAAAGACGTCAGACACCAGTACATGCTCAACTACAAGTACTATGCAAACCAACTGGAAACACATTACGACTTTTACACTTTGAATAGGGGTTACAAATGCGAAGAAATGTGGGCAAAAGAATGCACCAAAAACGGCAAGAACATACCCAAGTGCCAGAATTTGGGATACATGGGCAAAAATTGTGAATGCATTTGTCCACCACAGTATGAAGGAGCTACGTGCGAGAAGAAGAATGGACCAATGTTTCCTGTCATGCCCAAAGCCAAAGTACTTAAGGAGGTAAGAGGTAACCAAGTGGTCGACTTGACCAGGGAGACCATGTCGACCGATAATCTGGACGGCATAAAGGATAAGTTTGAGTATTATCAGTTTGTGACCGTGGTGATTGACCACCCGGATAACACAACTCAGGCTCTCGTTACCGTTCTTCAAACCGTCTCAAAGTCCAAACTGCTGATGGGCCAATTCAAAACAAAAATTAACGGCGACTTTCCGGAGCAGGACTGTCAGCTTTTCTTCATGTGGGGGCAGTCGCACCTCGGTCAGATGCGCACGGAATGTTTCTCATCAGTGGCCAACAACGAGCCGGAGGGTCCCATGTTCATCAGCAAGACGAACCACATGGATATATCGGCCCAGAGCCGGTTCGGCGAGCTCTACACCAGTGCCCAGCTCTCCATAGAGGTTCTCAAGCTCAAACTGGCCGTGCAATTCGTGCCGTCGGTGGTCGAGACTCTAGTGGTGATCGCTCCCAACGTGACCACCACCACGCACCACCCCTTGTTCGCGCCGGACACACCACCGCCGCCCTCCGGTCCGCCCGCGCGGGTGATTATAGGGTTTATCATGTTGGGAGTCACCCCTATAGCGCTGATTGCTCTAGGGATTTATTATAGAGAAAAGGTGCGCGAACTGTTCGAGAAGGGCGTTGAGAAATTGAAGCCAGAAAATGGCGATAATAACTCAGATAGCGATTCGTCGGGAGATGACGACGACGATGATGAAACGAAAGAAAAGGAGAAGAAAGATGAAAAGAAAGAGGAGAAGAAAGATGACAAGAATGATGAGCAAACAGAAAGTGAGAAAAATGAGGAAACTGGCGAAGACGATAAAAAGGAAAAAGAAAAAAGTGGGTGGGCTCTGTGGTGACTTTACTCGAGGTCTACTTTTGTATACTGCGTGATCTGATCTGTAATGTTATTTATTTACTTTTTTTGTGTTGTCTTTTAAACATTAAGTCCCGGGGGCAATCCCAACCACCGTAGTCCGGGAGGAGGGGGGGGGGGTGGGAGGGGAGATGTTAACCCTATTAGTGGCAGGCTCCTGGCCCTATTAGTGGCAGGGGAGGGACTGTTTACGACCCCCCTTGATATCTCGAGATGAAATCGGCCGATTTTCAACCTTAAAACGGCATTCGACTCCACTCCACGCGATCTACAATTTGTCCCAAAAAAGTAATAGGGGGTAGTGGGAAGGGGGAGGGGTAAAAACTCCAAATTGCAGATGCTTTTTTAACTGCTCGCCACGGCCATGTTTTTGAACCGATTTGGACGCAACTACTGCCGATCGATGCAGATGAACCAGAGGTTGACATGTATCATCAAAACGAGCATTTTGATACATCATAGGCGGATACAGGTAACTTAATTTTGGAGTTATTCAAAATGCATAATAAATCGTTTTCTTTTTGTTGGTGCGTCACTGAAACGGGTAAGGAATGATCTTATCGTGCTACAAAAAAACATGATAAAATCTTAAGTTTATATTAATCATAATTAAGTTTTATTAATTAAGTTTATATTCATAGGCGGCGTCCGAGCACCGACGTTGGGAGGTGAAATCAACCTTCCTTTCTTTTTCCTGGAACCGCCTATGAATCACCTGTTGTTCACTTCCACTTGTGAACATGTCATATCTACAAATTCTGTTCATTTCAATCGCTATTGCATTTGCTACTCGACATACCGAACGGTATGATCCAAGAACCAAACATTCGCCGTGTGTAAATACTTCCCAATACTGGACAGTAAACACGCCCATGATGGTCGGAAATCTATTGCTTGCAAGTGTTGAGGGTCACATATGATAAATTTAGTCGTTCCACCACAGTCTGAAGAACTAGCAGCAAACTGCTCATCAAATGGTACGGTGTATATCAATATCAAGCCCCTTTTTTGCACGCCTGGACCCGCCTATTATGATAAAAATTGCAAAAGGAAGGTGCACAATCACTGTGTATATGCTATCATATGATACCTTTCAGTTGCTGTTCGCAAAACTGGTGGAAACAAATAGGACCTCTCGATTCCCGATGTCCCGCAGCCGCCTCTGTTCAATGTATCAACTTGAATTTTTAGGAAATACGCCCAGTTTAGTGTAAGAAAAAGTCACACAATATCAATATCCTAGCTCCGCAAAAAAAAAACTGAGGAGTGAGGGATGGATGAAACCCCTCCCCCCGCCACTATAATAGGGTTAAAACAGAAATCGTCAGATAATGTCTCAACAGTTCAAAAACATGTTAATTTTGACTCAGCCCTTTATATGCACGTCAGATGGGCCCCAATACCGTGATAAATTGACTTCTAGAGGTAAACAAGCACGTCCACCCGTCTTCTTCAAACTGGGCTATTCAAGATATATGTCTTTGATAGGGATCTCCGATGCAAATGCATTCACCCGCAGCCTTTGAACTACGCCCGCAGTAAACTGAATGATAAACATGACTAGAAAACCGATGGACTGCCTTCTAGACCAGCAAATCTGCCGCAAAACTCAGATGCAGGAACATACCTATTCACATATGAGAAGTGAAAATGGCCTCCATAAGCTCCATTGAAGCACAGACTTCAATAAATTACGCATGCTAATAAGGCATCTTGCGATCCAAATATACCCTTTTTGGAAAATCAACGAGACAAAGCAGTTTGTGTAACTGTTCATCAGCTGGCCTATCAGCTAGACCATGCCACAAATATCCGGTGGATTAGCCGAGTTTCCCTATACATAGACAAGGCAAAGCTGACTTGCCTGGTCTATGTCTCCCTTCGATTCAGCTGACTTACCACACAGACCATACAGTGAATACCCGACCATTTACCCCACTGACCTGAAAGACGGGGCAGATGCTATCCGACTATTTACCCCACTTACCCATGCCCGACGATGTACTCCACTTACCCGACAGGCAAAATAGCAAATTCCCGACGATTTACCCCACTTAACCATGCCCGACGATTTACCCCACTTACCCGACAGACAGGGCAGCGGACGTCCTTGGGTGGCAGTCGGTAGTAAGCCTCCTCGGGCTCCTCAGGACTACCCATGGTGCGCCGCGCCGGGGGACCCTGTATGGGAACAGAACGGGCTTAGGTTGACTACTTTTCGTGGGGCTAGGCACACTAAAGACATCGATGTTACTCTTCTCGGTGATCTTAAGTCGTTGGATTCTTCCAAAAATTACTTGAAAATTACAGTCAACACCTATATGTGATGGTTTGATTTTTTTTTTGCAATATGGCCGATTGTACTACTAAGCGATAAATAGGCGTTATATGAATAGGTATGCATTTTACAGTGTTTTGAGCGTTTTGCTCAATGCATTGCTGCTTGTAATTACCTCGAACAGTGTCACAGCACTCATGAAAACATGAATCCAAACGTTAAACAATGTTCTGGGCCATTTCTGCACCGTGACGAGTGCTGTGCCAAGAAGCACGCCACCGTCTAAGTTTGACATCAGCAAACGAAACACGGGTGACGCACATTATAGAGCCGGTAAAGTACATTTATGATGCAGAATCGACTGAGTCAATGTCAACATGGCTGCCGGACAGGGTGCGACAAGGTTATACAATGCAGTGTGCTTTGTTTTGTCGGATAAAATTCCACACTTAATTATTTTTAAATGGTGACACGTTTTACAAACGATAATGCACCGAAACATTTCTTCAGTTGATCCCGTGAGGAAGAAGCTTTGTTGTTTGTGCGACGTCAAAACTAGGCACATAAAGCAAGGTTTGAACATGTAAACAAAGAGCTACCTTTTCTAATCGATTTTCGCCAACTCATGAAACTTTCAACGTTCACTTAACGGTCGGATTTCTACCAAAGTAATCCACAAACTAATAACGTAGAATGTCGACTGCATTATCTGATGACCATGAAGCTAGCTAATCAGTTAGATGAGCTTCTTAGCGTGAAGGCACCACCCAATTTCATGAGACTCACGAACGATAAGACTAAGCTCGTCAACTCCGGTCGGTTCACTGTCCGCCACTCTACGAGAATAATTTGTCATGGAGGTGAAATTGAGGCGTGAATTAATCACAGGGCTATGAAATCACTGAAATGAAAAGTGACTTCCGTGTGCATTTGGCTCCTGCCCGCCAGTCAAGTTTTGACGGTACAGCGACACATCCAAGGAAAGGTAGCAGACAGATGAATACACAACAGAGACCTTACTTCTCATGTCACAATAAATGATGCGATTCCTTTCAGAGATATTCAATACAGTAAGACCATCTTCATTTGAAAAAAAACTCAAAGAAACAATATAAAAAAGAGCTAAGTGAAGCACAAAAGATCTTACCATAACAAAACGATACTGGCAGTCATTGAAAAACGTTTCTAACTGATACGACACTGCCGCCACATGTACCGTGGTTCATAAGACACCGACACCACACTCGGTACCATACGCATCATGCGTCACATGACTGGCAATGACTCACTTAAAATGGCTGAGACAGCACTGTCGTCTCTCTCTCTCTCTCTCTCTCTCTCTCTCTCTCTCTCTCTCTCTCTCTCTCTCTCTCTCTCTCTCTCTCTCTCTCTCTCTCTCTCTCTCTCTCTCTCTCTCTCTCTCTCTCTCTCTCTCTCTCTCTCGTCCCACATACCTTGGCGCCATTCTCGCCTCCCGTCCTGTCCGGTGGCGGTGGCACGTTCAGAGCTATACTCGGTATCACCGAGGCGGGCCGGGAGTCGGACATGCTGCCCACTTTGTTACCCGGCTTCGTGGTGATCATACGGCGAGGGTGGCGCTGCTGCCGCCCATCAGAGGAAGTCAAAGAGGTGGGCGACTTCAGAGGCTGTAGGCTGAAAGCAGGGGTAAGTTAAGTGTCAAGGTAAATTGAAAACGTTATAAATTAAGTATGTAATAATCAAGCATGTCAAACGTTAAACCAAAGGCATGTGGTCTTGGAAAAGTCATTTCCTAAGCTACCAGAGCGTATTTGGACTCAGATGATAAATTCATAGATAAAAAAGTTCATCATCATAAGCAGCAATCAAACTCATGAGCCCTTACCTGTCAAGAATAGGCGATGGACTGAATATTTATTCAAACTTTTCAAATTTCCAGGACAGATTCCAGTCGACTGTCACTTGATTCAGGTACCTACTGAGTCGCTGGTCTCTATTACTTCATCGTCGGCACCCCTTCGGACTTTTCGAGCGGTCTTCAGCGCTTCAAAGTTCACTTTCAAATGTTCCCGATCCGATTTGTTCCATAAGATTCGTCGAGTACATGTACTTCCATGTACATGTACATGTACATGTACGTGCTTCCAGCTTCTGGGTCTAGATTCTAAATTCACCGTCAGTCTGTCTTATTCAGTCTGTCTTATTCAGCAGTCCACCGCCGATAAAAAAGTTGCATCAAATCACGCGTAAAAAGATCTCCCCTCACTAATTCACAAACCAACACCCTCAGACAATCCAAAGCTTCAAAACTTCTGTCTTCTTCTTCTGTCAAACTTCTTCTGTCAAAACCTGCGTCCGATCGCTGGGCCGTCCGTCGGCTGGGGTCCCGCGCCGACTAAGGTCAACCTCCTGCGCCTCGGGCGCTACAACTGACCGTGTCAACTACCGGCGTCTGCAGGAGGGGGGGGGGGGTGTTTGGAGAGAGGGTGATGCGTCATTGATCGCCGCACAGGTCGAGGGGGGAGGGGAGGGGTGGATGCTTCACGAAAACTGGGGTGAGTTATGAGTGCTGGTAGGTTCGTTGGTTGATTGGTTGCAATTGTGATTTGTTGCGTTTACGCAAGTTTGGTGTCGAACTATGCATTATGGCGAGGAGTAGCGTGAAATGGATATCTATCTTAGAATGATGGCTAGTGAATGTCGCGTGGTGGTAAAAGAGGGAAGGTTTTCGCTTTTATTTTGTTGTTACGGTGGCAAAAGCAAGTTGTTCGTCGTCGTTACAGTAGTATCCAGCGTTGGCGGCCCTCACTGCTGTAAGTAACCGTTTAACGTAGCATCAGCCTAGCTCCATCGTAACTCAAAGCTAAAAAGGCGGTCCTCTGCTCCGCGAAAGTTTTAATAGATGATTTTTTTTAACACAACTTAAATCGTGATTGTTCAGCAGTCATCATTAAAACTAATACTTTTTGACGAAACATGTTTTTTCAAGGAAACAGAAGTGAACATTCATTTGCATTTACCCGCTTGTTGAAAGAAACGTATTTTCTCAAAATAAAGTGTATTGTTTCATTTTTACATTGGCTCTCTAGTCTCTGACTTGACATATTCCCTAGCTCATTTTGCAAGACAATCGACAAAGACATTAAAGAACGATACACGCTATAAACTACAGAAAATTTGGTTTAACATTTCGGTTGCTAATAGCTAAATCGAGACATTATCTTTCCCGTCAAGAAGTTAACTACTTCCATCCAGTTTCTAGTAATTCTGATTCCGCGTTTACGGCATGTAAGCTTCCATATTTTATGTCGCCGGCAGGCTTAACCTTAAACACTACCATTACGTAGCCTCTCTACTGTCATGGCAAGTCGCCGCAAGAGCCTCCGTGCCCCCACAACACATTCATCAAGCTAAAGAGCTAAGTTAAGTGACGGACGGTCGTGGTATGAACCGAGCTTTTAAAGACAATCAAACAATGCTCGTACATTGAGCCGACTCATTTCAACAGCAGATTATGCTAGTGAGGCCAGTTTGCTGCTATTTTAGACCGGGGAAGCGTTAGTTTTGGGTTACTTTCATGGAAAGATGGCAGCGATGTATAAACAACGGGGGGGGGGGGGGGCGGAGTAGCATGGGGTAGGAGTAAAGCGGCTTTTGCCAAAGGGCGTTTTACAGTGGCATCTTTGAACAGGAAAGCGCAAAACAAACATGCGTTCTGCACCTTAATCGTCAGTGTCCGGGGGATTTTCAATACATTTTAGACGCAGTCTAATGCAATTATTCAAGAATGTAGAAAAAGGTTACTACTCGCCCATCTTCAAATCGTGTAGAAGACAGGCGAATGTTTAGATGATTTCTGGTCGCTGGACTTCATACTCACAGGTCACACCACCCATCCAGCCAGCACCCAATTCTAACCCTGTTTGTGTCTGTATCTGACCATGTTTGTCAGTTTGTGACCAATCTCGGTCCGCGTGGTCGATCCTGTCCATCGAATAACAACGCACGTCGCCTCCCCACTCAGTTATTAATGAGCCGAGATTGTGTAACCAGGCGCACAGTGGCACGATCACAACATCAAATCATCACAGCAGCTGGTGATACTTTCCCTTCACACGAACACGACGCAATGTGGGTAAAACCGCTCAGGGATCAAATATTCAACGGTGGCGTTTTCGTAGATAGTGCGTTTGTGTGGCATGCACTGACGTAGGGTACTTAGAAATGTATAACGGCTCTCCAGGTGCTATTTACGTACATGACTGTGCAGCCCCGACCTCTGAGTGTTCTTTGTTGTAAGGAATATGACCCAGTTGTTTTATCGTTAACACCTCTTTGGTCCCAGTGTGCCCCGAGTGAAGCGACGGCCGGTCCCAAATCGACCGTACGCGTCGCGTGGGGGCCACGCCCGCAGTCAAATGGAGGTAAGACGCGAGCGTGGGGACACGCACTGTTCGGACAGATCTTTCTACTTCTGTCCTGCATAGGACATTGTCCAAAGGACATTGAAGTAGTGCGAAAAGTGATATCAGCACTTTTGAGGTACAGGGTTAAATATTTCACTAAAGTAAAACATCGTGTTCGGTGTGTTGATTTTTCCGGAAAACGACAAGGTAACAACTTCCCGTCAAAAAGGCGTCAAGCGACGGGCTATGTTGAATGATGCGTGCGCCGTGCAGTGCTATTAAAAATGAAGTGGTACCAGTAGCAAAAGTGCGTAACACGCGCGAGATTTGCTTTCCAGAAACCGGACGTGAGCAATAATGCATCCGGAACACTGAAACGTATTTGATACATTTTTGCAACGGTTCCTCTCTAGTCGGCTTTGATATGTGATATGAGAACATAATTCGACACTTCCGCTTTCCATCGAATGTGATTTTCAAAATCCTTTGGCAGCCAACTCTGTGTCATGTGGAATCCATGTAAGAACTGCTACCCTTTCAAACGGCGTGCTTGAAAGTCGAGTGGCAATTACTGTCATTGCGAAACAATTGAGTGTTGGAAGTTGGTAGCGGGAGTGTCATGGCTTATGACCATGAAAATTCAAAATTCTTAATGTTTTGACTTTCGGTTTATATTTGTGCCTACACGAAACTTGACGCTGTAAAACGGATCCTACCATGATTGTCATTTATCCTCGTGCACACCTATTATGAGCACACATACCTGAAAGCATACGCTCAACCCATTTGCAGGACTACAAAGTTATGTAAAATTGAATCAAGACAAGGCTGACCTCTGCTACCAATTACCATCCACTCTGGCGTCATAGGCTTGTTTATATATATGTAGTTGGGGAGAGTGGGGTAATTTGGCCGCTATTTTTAGAAAACGATGTAACTAAAAATCGACAACACATTTCTGCATTTTCTCAACGCTGACAGGTGTAGCATACATTTAAATTTCTTGGACAGTAAACTTGAAATGATAGAGTAACTACTTATATTGAAATTGTGACGTATTACAAAGGTCTGCAAAGCGGCCAAATTGCCCCACTAGCAGGGTTATTTGGCCGGGGGTGTGGGGCAATTTGGCCGGTGTTAGTTTGAGGCCATGATTTTTGTTATAGGCGAGTCAGCTTCACATTCAGCAATGACGCGTGTCCTACGACGCATTTGAAGCATTTTGGAGGTTGACTCAGCCGTCACAGGGGTCGAAAATAGTCAAAATAGCGGCCCTAGATGCGATGACAGTTTTTTACGAATAGCTTTTGAAGTAATCAAGCTAGGCCAAAACTAAAAGCACCATCGTAATTCTCTCGTCATTCCGCATCGAAACATGTATGTGTTGACCTCGAGAGGTCAAGGTCAAAGGTTGGCTTCAGGTCACGTTACCTCAGGTCGCTTGACCTCAAGGTTACGTGAGTTCAAGGTCATCATGTATATCATTCGATGCGCCTTGACGAGCTGATCACAATGATACCATTTGCGCGGCTGTATCTTTTTTCTGTAAGTATTTATTAGCAAAAAAGCGTTAGGTAACCTTTGATGACGTCACATGCCCTTACAGCTGTCCAATAGGAAATATGGCATCAAGGTAGTCAAAGTTGGTCATGAATTATGTCCTTTATGGTATAATTGACCATGACAACTCGGCCGTTCCAGCATAGTGACTCTGAGCGCACCGGCCAAGTTGCCCCGCTAGTCCCGGCCAAATAACCCCACATTGCCATTCTGAAAATTTTTGTCTATTAAGTCGTCATGGCTGTACAGAACTAGATGAAATTGCTCTTGGAACCGCTAAACACCCTCAAAAAATGGCGCTATAATGTTGGAATTCGTTTACAGCCCAAATACTACATGTTATACAAAGTTTTAAACGGAAGTAAAAGTTACCATTTTCTAACGAAATTCACCGTTTATTAATTTTGAATAAAACTAAGAGGGGGAAAGTTTTGACATTTGTTCTCGAGTTAGTTCTGCCGACGACAAATGAATAGAGACTAAAGTTATTTCATTCACTTTTATCAGCTTTCGTACAGGTGGGGGCGGCCAATTTACACCACCGGCCAAATTACCCCACTCTCCCCTATCTATGACTATATAATACAGTAATCTGTAACTGTACACAAAACCTCCAAAGAAACCATTATTTTTATAACCATGATTCATCTCTTTATTAACACCAGTTCACCACAGCGAAAAGGATCACAGCTCAGGCCAGGCTAACCCGCCCACGGCCCACGCGCCGACAAAACACCAAAGGTCAACACACGCGGCTGACCCCGGCACGGGACACTGACAAACTGACCCCCTCCCCCTCCCCCCTCCCGGCTGCCGGTCACGAAATATGACATCCGGCAGCAGGCTAGCGCGTGGTGCTAGGCAGAACATGGAAGAATATGAGTGATGAGTGGGGTTGCAATGTAAGAAAAATATGCGTGGATTGGATTATTGATTTAAACATTCATTGACAGGGTTAAATATAAAAAACAGTGCAATTCAATGATATTCAATACCTATGCAAGTATTATTGGAACGAAAAGACAAACAATTTTCACAAACACACGAGAAGCCGACACAATTTTCGATGCTTCATTTTTTGAGCTCCCACTACCAACTTTGTGTTCCAAATCCCTGTAACGATCACTGTTGTTATCCGTGCCAGAAAACTCCGTTACGTAACCACAGTGGTGTCACCAAAGTTGGGGTCCAAAATCACCAACAGGACCTAATCAAAGCACTGGTGGCAGCACGCTTCTGTTAGAAAGGCAGCCAAAGACAGCGTTTGGTGGGAGTTCTACAGCCTTGATATAGGCATGAGAGAGTCGCTACGCCAATAGATGGATAACAGAAAAGCAGTTGTTGCTATGTGAATGCGCGGATTATGATGTGTAATATAACACAGAACAATAGACGGCGCCAAAAACATTCAAGGCTCACTGATAAATGCATGTTTCAGCGGGCGGCAATCAAAGCTTGATTAGCATGCGTAAAGCATAATGCGATGGACAAACCATTTACGATTTCTTACGATGGTCTGCATTCCAATAAAATGTCGGTTTAACAGCAGCCCGAGGGTGGTAGGCCAAGGCATAGCAGCAGCGGATGGCAAGAGAATAATATCCCCCTATCGACTATCCTGATTCATACTATGGTGTCATTCTTCAATATGTCATGTAATTATGTCTAACATTTTGCTGGAAGTATTACTCACGCTAATATGCCGTAAGTTCGACTGATGATGCTTAGCATGGCGACAATGAAGATTATTATGACGAAAACTGGCCAATTCATTCAATTAATCTCCACAACGGCTTCGATCTTCTCTCACATTCTTTACAAACCGTACTCATATCGACGGCATCATCACCTTTCTATTACGAATAGGCTTCACATCCCCTTGTCCTCCCTCCCTCCCTCCCTCCCTCCCTCTCTCTCTCTCTCTCTCGCTTTCTCTCTCTCTCGCTCTACCTCCCACCCTCTCCTAATAGCGACGTCCAAACCCCTCCCATTCCCCAAAAGGCAGACAGGCAGCTACTTCGGCCCCATTTTGAACCACTTTGGCACACCCCTCTCGGTGGACCCACTTGCTGCAGCTGGACGTGCCACCCTGCTCCGGGCTCCAGCCGAGGATCCGGACCCGGAGGCGGATCCAGAGGCGGATCCGGACCCGGAGACAGAGCCGGAGTCCGCACAGGCTGTGCCCGTGCTCTCTGACGAGGGGTCCGATCTGTGAAAATAAAACGTAAAATTAGCGAGATGGTGACGAACAATGTAGACCAATGGCAAGCTACTGTAGTATTTCGTTCGTTCGTTCATTAGGGTTTACGGGCGCGTCGACTGCGGTGGTCATTTTGCGCCCATAACGCTGTACTGGTAAAGCGGATATGCCAACAGAGAACTGACGAACTGAAGAAGACTAGAACTACTTGAGATACGTTATACTAGTAAAACGAGTATATCACAGGAAAACTGATAGATTGAATGTAAGAAAAGATGCTGCCGGATAAATCCCAGGGTGAGTCATCACCCAACAGGTGGCGAATGGTGGTGCCTGGGGCAATGCGGCCGAGGCAGCGTGTCCGGTCTGGTTCGAGGTGCGGGCAACTTAAGAGAATGTGAGTGACTGTGAGCGGCAAGTTGGGTCTGTGGGCGTATTACTGTTGACTACGATAATACTAAACGTATGCTAGAGGCTCCAGTAATTGAAATGTGAAATCAAGCTTGCGATCAATAATATGCGTACGGGGACGTGAACGGCGCTGCCAGCGGAAAGACCAAGCGAAATGCGAAGGCGAACATTTCTAACATACGGTGTATGTAGACTGTGGTTCATGAAAAGGCAGCGTTATTCACGTATTTCAAATGTTGGTTGAATTTCTACATCCTTCACTAACGCAGTTTGCTCCATTCCGTTACCATGTGTACCGCGGAACAGCATACCAATCCAGGCGCTGACCACTAACGCCATCTATGGACGGGAATCTAAGCTAGTGTACCGCGGAACAGCATAGCAATCCAGGCGCTGACCACTAACGCCATCTATGGACATCATTATAAGCTGATGCATTGCGGAACAGCATACCAGTCCAGGCGTCAACCACTAACGCCATCTATGGGCAAGAATTTCACCTACTGTACCACAGAACTGCTTACCAATCCAGGCTTAACTACTAACGCCATCTATGGACGGGAATCTAAGCTGCTGTCCAGCGGAGCAGTACACACTTCCAGGCGTCATACCACTCACGCCATCTATGAGCAAAATTTAAAGTACACGGTCTCACGGCGCAGCATACCCTTCAGGCGCTTACCACTAACGCACAAAGCTTGCTACTAACGCGATCATTGAACGGAACTCGCAAACGTTTCCATGGGGCAGTAAACTTTCCAAAAGTCACGCCACAGCTCTGCCGTAATGCTTTTCGACCGCTGTAATTTTTACATTGACGAGGCATACGACCGTGAATTACAGACTTTTATAGCCGGCGATCAACAGGCGAACAAGCGTTGACAAGGCCCGGTGTCCTTGTGAGTCTTGTAGCGCCATGTAATCGCCTCGATAACACTCGTTTATAGGGTTTTGTAGCAGTTACGGATCATGACGACTGCATGCGGCTGGAATGTTAGCTTCTGCTTATCTATTTTTAACGTGAAAAATATCAGAAAAATAACGTGAAAAATAAAGATTGGATTTTTATCGTGACATTTTTAGCTAGTTTACATTCTGATGAAGAGCTGTGCTCGAAATTACAAATAAACAAGTATTTTGATTTAACCTTTTTTTAAACTACGAGGGTAAGGTCACTAATTAAAATGAAAAATATCAGTACGAGATGGCTCGAATAGCATAACCAGATAAAAGCAAATAGGCAACGACGTTCTGCAATGCATCGTGTTTTTATGTGATCTACCACGAATCTTCGGTACACTCAGCAGAATGCAGACTGAGCAAAGGACTCGTAAATAGGACTCGTACTACCGCCCCACCATTTTACATGCTCTACCGTACAAGACTGTGTCTCGTAGGTGTCTCTCGTCGGACTTCCATTGTTCGGCTTTACACAATATTCAAAGGTCACATATCATCCCAAACATCACCAAACCTCGACTTAACCCCCCCCCCCACCCCCTCCGCCCGTGGATGGCGTGCGCCACATATGCCGCAGTGCGACTATTCGGCGCCACAGCCGTCCCAGCTGCGGCTAACGAACCTCCCCTAATGCCATGATAAATATGCCGCCTAATGATAAACGTGGCGCTGAATACAAACTAGATGCAGCGTCAACACGGCGACATGCAGCCGGTCACCGGCGACTTTGAAGGAACTGGGGGGGGGGGGGGGGTTGCAGGGGGAGGGGTCCGGGGGTCGATGGAGGGGGGTCGTCGCCAGGTGGGCTGCAATTAATGAGAATAACTGTATTTAGGTAGGATTGGGTGGCACTAAGCCGGCCGCTGCGGCAAAATGGCCCGGCTGGCTCGTGATACAGTGATTGGTGTGTACTTTGTAACGGAGACGGTCCAGTTTCAGGAAAGTGAAATTAAACAGCGGTATGGTTTCTTGCAGGTAGTAAGCGAATATGAAAGCAATTATATGAAAGAGTGGGGCTTTTTGTGGTATAGAGTTAGCAGTAAAATACCAATGAAGTGGAATGTATGGCGGCTAATCGTACTTTGCTAGCAAATGTTAAAGCAATAAAATAAAACAGTAAAACGTTTTATGGAAACAAACCAGGGATCGAATTATCTGCAACGGGAATTTGATTTGGGAAAAGATAACCAAAGCCACCCTGTGCTGCATACTCATGCCTAGTTTTTGAAAGTCATGAAGACAACTCCTTTGTCCAGTGGGCTAGGTATATTCGACCACGGCCCAACCAATACAGATATTTATTCGAACCTGCCACAACTTCCCTCCACTCCACAGGGCCACATCCAGTTGGCACTCCAGCACCTACAGCTTTATCCTCTGTCTGTCTGTCTCTGTCTGTCTCCCCCTATCACCCACCTCACTCCTCGCAGAGCCAGTGCCGCCCCCGCCGGAGAGCTCAGACGAGACCGAACGGACGGAGACAGAGCGACTGTGGCGCCGCCAGCGGCAGCAGCGTGAACTAGAGCTGCCGGCACGCAGTCCACTTCGAACAGGCGCGCAGATGGCGCTAGTGGCGTCTTGGGCGGAGTCACGACTGGGAAAGGGGATAAGGGGGTTAATTGTTTGGTTCGTCCTGGATTTGGTTGTGAACAAGGCTAGATATAAGCTATAATGCATATTTGTAAGGGGCATTATGACCTCTTCACAAAAGTGCTCGCATTTCAGCAAAAGTACTATAGAAAACCAGTATCAGAATTAAGAACAATGCTGGCAGGGCAAATGACAACATACAGAACTTCCTTGAAACGTTGAAAGCATATCAAACTGTAGCAAAACGCTTATCCCAAGCGGTAATCCCACCCCGAAATCAGCCCAAAACACCCACACACGCCCACCCCAACAGTCACTCACAGAGTGTGAATTTGGCGGCGGGGTCCTCCAGAAACTGAGCGGTAAAGTCCATCACCACCTGTACCGTGTCTGTCGATAGAAACACGCCCTGGGAACGGGTGAGATGCGTCAGACACGGGTCTGGATTCAGGGCAGTGGTGACACTATATAGAATACAGACCCCTACCGGAGATTTTCAACAAGTGACGCAAAATCGGAATACGAAAAACAATATTATAAATTCTTATTTCTTATGTAACTACATTGGACTAAGTAAATAAGCAAATTTATACATTGCCAAGTTTACATGCGCCAACATCCGTCTAGCTATCCGCTAGCTGCCAACCTATTTAGCAAAAAATTTTGCCCATCATCCACTGACTGCGTCACAAACTAACCTTCAATACCAGCCGGTTCAGTGTCTCACTCTCAACCATCCCGTCTTATCTTTTCCCATCCTACCCCTTCCCGCACTATCCTTTCCCGTCCCCATCCTACCTCCCTCCAAACCCAACCTGTCCTGGCCCCTACCCTCCTATCATAATCTCTTGTCATCCTCATATCTCATCATATAATATCTCTTGTCTTGTCTTGTCCTATCATATCTGCATCCCACTCAAATTCCATCTCATTTGTCCCATCCTTCCCCGTCCTATTCTGTCCCCATCCTACCTTATCCGTCCCATCATCCTACCCAATCCTATCCAACAGTCACTAACCTGCAGTACGAGCCGGTCGGGAAACTGTACCCGCACCACGCAATGCCGGTGGGCCGAGAGCCTGGTCAGGAGGTCTGCCTGACGGCGAGCCTCCCTCTGACCGGCCGTGAGCAGGGGACTGTTATCCATCGCTGAACTGAGAGAGACAGAGACAGACAGGAGGTCAGATAGAGACAGACAGGCAGACAGTGTCAGTCAGACAGACAGATATACAGACAGACAGACAGACAGACAGACAGACAGACAGACAGACAGACAGACAGACAGACAGACAGACAGACAGACAGACAGACAGGGCTTCTCTCTGACCGCGATTTGAACAGGGGGCTGTTATCCATCGCTGAACTGAGAGAGAGACAGAGACAGAGAGGCGGTCAGATAGACAGACATAATATAGGGTAAACATAAGCTGTTAGCGAGTCACATCAACTCTTAAAATGACGTGTGTCGACACACTTCTGAGACATTATTTACCACGACAAAAGTTTGCAAATTGTAATGTATCCTATCTCTGCATCCGATCGAGTTTTCTTCTGTCACTGGTTTCTAAGTGAACAACTATTCGATCTTTCCGCCAAAGATCTCATCCCCCAGCCCCCTTTGCTAACTCACAGCTCCTCTCTGAGCTGGGCCAGCCGCCGGCGGGCATCGTTCACCGTGACGTCATAAAAGTCATCTGGCAGCTCTGGCTGAGCGCTGCCAGATGCCGCGTCGTCCAGAGAAAACGCCACCGCTTGCCGCTCCCCCAACTGGTGAAGGGATAATTCGTTAGGTTCAGTTCGAGGGGTTTGATGGTTACACAAACCAGTTAGCAATGCGCTAGCTTTGCATATCTTGGATAGGTACCGACGTAGATTGTGAGTGATTCGTAGCCATAAGCATCGTAAATAAACTGAATCATAGACACCGGCATATGGAGATAGGTCTATGACTGAACATCAACGAGTGAAAACGTTACAGTCTTTCCTATACACAACAAACATGTTACGTTCGATGCAAATATTCAAACAATACCCCTCCTTCCCTTAGAAACATTTCACCACTCCCCCCAACACTCTTCCTCTCCCCCCCCCACTCACAAACACGGTTCGTTCCTCCTCTTGCTCCTGAACCTCCATCTGCGAGCTGCCAGCACTGCTGCCCAGAGAGGCGCCCTCCATCAGAAACGCGTCCCCGCTGGTACTGGAGGTGGCGCGGCTGGCCTCTGCACTGGACGCGTCACGGGAGACTGAGACTGAGAGTGGTGCCGGTGGACTCGGGCAGTCACTGTGGGAAGGGGTACGGTCATATTGGTGCGATATTGGTGTCATATTTGCATTATATAGATGTCAAAATAGTGTCATAATGGTGTCACATTAGTGTCAGAGGTAATGCCATCTTTAGCCACACTGGTGTCAGCGGTGGTGTCATATTGATATCATATTACTTATTTGTGAAATATTATTATCATAATAATATTAACTTTGATACATATTGGTGTGAAGTTTGTGTTAAAATGGTGTCAGAGAATAGCATATTTAAAACAATTTTCCAAAAAACGCCATGTTAATTTTGTGTTTTAAATATGAGGCTGCTGTGCATAAATCACGTGCAAACTGCTCGCAGACAAAACAAACGGTGACAATTTTGCAAAACGTCGCCGTCGTCGCCGCAGCAGCCCTTGCAGCAGCCTTGGCAGCAGCATTCACTTGGTTATAGATGAAAACATGAGGTGAAAAATCGTAATAATCTTTAAAACCTTAGTATATTATCTAAAGTTTCTGAAATTGGAATTTCAACCCGATCAAAAAGACATCAGGACTTCCTGCTGAACGAAGAGAGCAAGTGTGAATTAATGC
Source organism: Amphibalanus amphitrite (assembly GCF_019059575.1). Lineage (NCBI taxonomy): Eukaryota > Metazoa > Arthropoda > Thecostraca > Balanomorpha > Balanidae > Amphibalanus > Amphibalanus amphitrite. The sequence continues at coordinate 92,522 of NW_024883162.1, forward strand.
AAGGAGCCGAACAAACGACGCATGTTTATAAATATATTTTCTGTCTGCAGTCGGGCTATTATTTATGATCATGTGCTCTTTCCTCCTCCCCAAAAATTAACCCGGCCGGGCCCGGGGGGTAATCCCAACCACCGCAGCCCGGGGGGGGGGCGTTTTTCGCCCCCCCCCCCTGTCTAACTCCGTAAATAAGGGAGCTACGGAAACAAAAGCGATACCAAACGAAAGGTCCTTACGAGACGATTCTAATGCACCTAAAATTTTTGACCTCAGGTCAATTTTCAAGGTCAGAGGTCAAGGTCAAAGGCAAAAACCGCCACATGTGTAGTGATCTCAAAGTAAGCCTTCTAGAGGACGGCAGGCTGCATCAAACCGGCAAAATTGGCTGTCAAACGAAAGAAGAGAATCTGAGGATTCTGAAAATGTGCTCAAAGTGAAAGGTCAAGGTCAAGGTCACGCTCAAAATTGACCTCAAACTTGGCACTTTTTCGCATATCTTGCGTGCTAACTTCCAAGATGTTTTGAAATGTTTTGAGGCTTATCAGTTCCTTATTTATGGTTCATCTTACGATACAAGGCTGCTCAAAGGTCAAGGTCACAGAAGAGTATCCCTGCTAGAGGCTATTTCACTGATTCAAGTTAGTAATAATAAATAACACAATTTTGCACACCGGAAGCTCTAAATGAAGGTTTAGAGGAAAATAGATGCCAGATTCGTGATCAGCGGGTACAAATCCATCATAAACGACCTTTCATGTGTCAAGGTCAACCAGAGGTCATTCGAGGTCACATGAGGTCAACATAAAATTTGACCTTTTCCGAACAAAATATATATCATTCGACGCGGCTTGACAAGGCGAATGCGATGGTACCACTGCCGTAGCTCTAGGACCATTTTTGTCGAAGTTATTTGTGAAAAACTAAAACCACATTTCGGGGTCGTTGACCTGACCTCTGACCTCAGGTCACCAAAACTATTTTTCTATTTTTCTCTAGGTCAAACGCTACACAACCGTGCTCGTAATTTGTCTTTATCTCTAAAACTCTATTTTTAGCAGCTATTTGAAGTTTGCGTCTGTGACGCCGAAGTTTGCCGTGCAGGGGTCTAGAAAAATGGACCTTGTGACGTCATCAAGGGGGCTAGGTCCAAATTTTTTACTTCAGAAGATGTCAAATGGATGGGAGAAAAGGTACTGAAAGTTTCGCCTTCCTATCCCTAAGCGTTCGGGAGCTATCGCAAATATTCGCCAGGGGGGGGGGGGCGAAAAACGCCCCCCCCCGGGCCCGCGAGGGTTAAGTCCCAACTTTTTTCTTTACCTCACAAATAACCCTCTTCACACACAAAACTATACAGAAATGGGCAGTTTTGCACATTCGTGATAATAAATCACGACTTAAAATTGTTTTAAATACACTTAACATCACTTTTCCGTCGTACAAGAATATTCATGCACTCAACTTTGCAATTTAAGACCACTCGTGCTTAAAGGGACCCTCCCACCTTCAAAAAAGTTTATGAATTGGCATGAAAGTGATGTTGCTCGGTTCAGAAAGAGCGAAAACGAATATCTACCAAATTTCACCGAAAAATATTCACCAGTTTTCAAGATATTAGACTTTTACTTTTGTTTACTTTTTGGGATCTCCGCTGTTCCTAGCGACTTTATTTAACAGTGCGGCATTTGTTGCGCGCAACGCAGCATATACCACCGCGTGCTACAAAACGTTTTAGTCAAACATTTAACGGACGTTCGAAAGCCTGATGACGTCATCAGATTCCCGTAATGGTTAAGAGATAGGGACCACGCTGGTCCCACCCTGCACGTAAAGGGAAGAAATTTCTTGAACACCATAAAGCTGCGGGGGTTGCGACCAGGATAAATGGTGGTTTCTGAGCCTGGCCGCAAACTTGGCTATCTCAACTCAAAACTAATGTTAAGGTGGGAGGGTCCCTTTAAATGATTATTTAAGCACTTGTTCATAAATGAACTCCCTACGGTCGTTCATTTATGAACATGTGCTTAAATCATGTGGTCTTAAATCGCAAAGTCTCGTGCATAAATATTCTTATACTCCGGAAAAGTGACGTTAACATATATTTGTGTCAATTCGATGTCAGAGGGCGTCATAATGAAGAGCAATATCCTAGAGAATCGGAAAGGTGGTAAAAGATGGGCATGCCAGAGGCGGATACACCCAGCCCCCGTTCACGAGCTCCAGAATCCCTTTACCATGACGTCACCACGGTGGTAGAATCTCCCTTCACCCATAGGCATGCATGCAAATTTCATCATCTTTCGAGCGAGCTGGAGAAAAAAGCAAGGATTCTGTGTCATCAAACGTTGACCAACGTAACAATGAGTTCGCCTCATCACGATAAATGGGGCTGAAACTAAAAAATAGGACTATATCGAGTCAAAATCAGCAATTCAAATGACCCATTCATTTGAACGTGAAGGATTTCCTCTGATGACGTCACCACGGCGCCTTTATTTCCCCAGTGAACCAACCTGAGTAGTAAAGGAATCTTGGATACACCGTGTCAAAGACGAGTATTACAGGCCGCCAAGGCTGGCAGAGGGATAGGGGGCAACTCCATTTTAAAACAGCATCTTGAATTTTGAAATACTTGCTCTAAGGGACGGCTAGGCTTCAACCTCTGCAACAAATTTATAATTTCAAATGCCCGTTATACGAGCCACAGACAAGGGATGAACGCTCGTAAGTGCATTTCAGTTGTATCTAAAATATCTTTGGTCGCTCTCCAACTGATCAAATACTGAGAGTCGACCGATAACCCCCATCAGCGCAACCAGTGAAAGATGAGAGCAGTGCGGTCAGCCCATGGACCCTGCACAGAGCTGATAAGATACCTGGACGATAACACGATAGGAGCCAATGGGCGTCACTGCTCATCCACCGCCACGGGATACTGCCAGTGAGCGTTCAGCTTTACTGTGTGAAATACCTCAAAACGGGAAATTGTGCAGCCAAGCATTGAAAACAAGCGTCAAATACAAGTGTGCAAAAGGAAGTGCAAACACTATTCGCCATGTGGAACAATTTTAAAGATTATCAGCACGACTTTGAAGATCTTCAAATACAGAGACGGATCATTACTATAGTGGCCATCGTCCTCTTCAGCATGATGTCTGCACACCTTCTGTCCTGCCTCGTCAGCGAAGGTCGGATCTCTGTGATCACGTTCTACAGTCACCCTTTTCATCATGATTCTGTCCGACAGCATATACGTATACATTAAGAGTGCTAGGCGATTTGAACAGAATGTCGAAACTGAAGTGAGCGAGTCAGCGGCCAGGGAAGTCAGCTCGGTGCTCTTTGGGCTAGGTGTGATGGGTTATGTCGCTAGACTGTTTGGAGCAGTTATCGGAGATGATCTTACAGATAAGCCCGGCAGACGCTAGCATCGGAAGTGACGGCTCGGCCCCGGCGCCAGTCTGTGTGATTTCCGATTGATACACTGAAGAGACTGGTGTCTGGTCTGACAGTCACGTGACAATCCTGTGTCTCAGACATTTGTCAATCCCAGACGCTGCTCTGCCTCAGAAAAAGGTTTGACTGAGTCAAAAGTCTCGCTGACTGAGACATGGCTGAAATGACTGGCTTCACAATACAGGAGGACCATCGCAGATTTTCAAGTTGACTGGCATCAAACATTGAAAGTTAATCTAACGAAGCTTCCAATAAAATCAGCTAGATCAATTAGTTTCACAAAGTGAAGCCAGTCATTGAAAAACCAGACTCTCCCACGCCAGTCTTTCTCTTTCTACATCAGAAGTGTCTGTTGGAGCCGCTGATGTGGTGACCAGCTGGCGTGCACTGCCGTCACAATTTCTATCGACACAAAGTGACGCAATACCAAGTCGGTGACGTGCTATGTTGTGTTGTTGTGATATGTGATGCCGATGTTAAGAACAACGACAGTTACTGCCGTTTAGATCGGTTATGTTAGTTGAGCTCAATAAGTCATAATCACTGAATAAAATTCAGACGAGCTGCGTTTCTGACGAGCGTCCGATTCTGAGCTGTAGTGATAATCGCTGGCCTAGCATGTTCTATAAACACTCACAGACAATCCAGATAGGACAGAAGTTACAACTGATCACTGATAACCCACCTCGCCTCGTCGACAGTCATTGGCTGTTCAGTCGCCGCCGGCGCCGCTCCAGCAGCCAATACCGGCTCGCTGCTGGCCTGTGTGACGTCACACACCGCCGGCGGCGGCCGGGTGGTGACGTCATCGCGGCCGGGCGACACGGCCGTCTGTGATTGGCTGGCGGCGGCGGCGAGCGGCGCTGATTGGCTGTCCGGGGCCGCCGGTTTGACCAATGGCGCCGAGACATGTGCCTGACTGCCGGCCTCCTGATTGGCGGGCCGAGGGGCGTACCTAAAACAACAACAACGACAATCAACACAACAAACACTGTTACTCACTCAACCACTTCTGGAAGCCAATGCACCACTTCTCAATATAGGACATGAACGAACGTAGAGACAACCAGGATTAGTCGCACATGACGATGTGTCAGTAATATTTTGCAGGGTAAAATAAAGGAAAATAAGCAAACAGCCTGCTCTACATGATGAAAAAAATATCTGAGCTATCAACCACATTATCCTAACAGGACTGGTCACTACAGATCTGTAGTATCCTAACAGTGTATCTACTGTAGCCTCTATTGGGGCTATATAATAACCCTATCACACTAAATACTCTCACTCACTTACTGTGAGAGTAAGGGAAAAATCCCCACCCCGCTCAACCCAGAGGACAATCGCTCACCGTAGTATGGCCTTGCCGCCGGTCAGCCCCAGACTTCTGATGGTGGTGGCTTTGAGGGCGGCCGCCCCCGCTACCTCGCGACGCGCGTAGATACAGACAGGAACGGTGAGGTCGTCCGAGGGCAGTACAGAGTGGTCTGCGAGCACCTCGTACAGAGTGGCTGTGGGAAAGATCGGACAGGTCAGCAAGAGATGAACGCAGATCTGAAACCTCTTGGGAACAGTTGCAAAATAACTGTTTAACTAAATCGGAAAACCATTTTCATCATTAGCTAGACTACAGTAAATTATTTTGCACCAGCTCATAACGTAAACATACGTTTGATAGAATCTATGAGAAAATTGACACGGTAGTCTCATGATGGTTGTCCGGTGCAGCATAATCTCAGTGCAAGAAGCTTCTGATGCAAGTGGCCTTGGGCAAGGAACAGGGGTGGAATAGACTGTGTGCCATATCCCGTTGATAGACAACTGAACTTCGGTGATGGGAAAACAGGGTTGCATTCAATCTAGCTCAACCGACAACTTTGACCAAAACTTCAGTACTTATCCTAGTAAATGATCGGCAGCTTTCCCAAAACACCCGGCAGACCCATCTGTAGTTCTGAGCTCCCTCACCGGCACAGGGGAACTGTTTGACCAGCCTCTGTCCATCTGGCAACTGCAGGGCCAGCGTGACGTCACTGTCCACCCGGCTCTCCTCCGAGGCTGCCAGCTCCAGCTGCGCGCGGTTCGGCAGGCTGGCGAAACGCACCGAGCTGCTCAGGTCTAGGCGGCGGTTGTAGTGCCTGTTGGAGAAGGGGGAGGGAGGGAGGGGAGGGGTGTGATGGCTGCTTAAAATCTCACACTGGTGACTTCTGGCCATAGTCAGATGGTGTTTAACATAGACATGACTATTATGGACAAGACTCATTTCTCAAGTGCAAGAAAACTCATAACCAGCACACTTAATCTGCTAAACCTCTTTTTATTATGTATATCAATAAGTACATCATGCTATAAACCACTGTTAGTTAGTGCCAATCGAACAACTGTATTTGTCATAAGCACCTACCTTCTGTTTGCCAATATATTTGATTTATATTTGAAAATTACTTCCTGTCTGTCGGCATAAAAACTTACATCAGATTGAATGACTTGGCATCCAGCTTCTGCTTGCCGCATGCCTCCTCCAGGATCTGCAGAAGGCTGGTGTTCGGAGTGACCTTGACCACCTGGCGGCGGCCGCCGGGGCACAGCACAGTCACCGACATTGACATCACCTGAAACAAAATTCAAAAAAGGGTGCAAAAATGGGTAGTCATTAAGCGGGCGTCACACCTCCGCGTAAGCGGTCGGGGCCTCCGCCACCACCTCCGACTCGGAGGTCCGGTGGCGGGCTGTTGCCATGAGACGGCCGCCAGTCAATTAAGTCACAAACGTTCTATCGATGCAGAGTTGATGCAGGCTTTTCTATCGATGAGAGAACTTTGATTTGCGGAGCTGAGCATCACACATGAAAATGAATTTTGAGCACTGTGATGACTGATGAGACTGAGATCACAGGTTCAAATCCCACGAATGGCAATAAATAACTGTGCATTTTGCCAATTTTTAGATTCGTATTTAGATCAGGGGTCACTGTTATTTCCACCAGCGGAGGAGAGTAATTGTAGGAGAAATGATACACTAGTGCAAACTGTAAAGCACTGTGGTGCCCTGTCCTTGATTAAGAGATGATGTAACAGTACATTGCCATGGGCAATGGCACTTTGACTTGTGGGAGAGATTATTACAGGTAATAGTAGGTCAAATATTCAAATATTTTAGGTTAAGTGGTTGTGTATCTTGCTTCAGGCCTATGGCCTGAGGCCCTGAAGCCTGATGTATAACCACTTAACCTAAAATATTTGATTTACTAGGTACCTATTGCCTGCAATCTATTCCTGGGAGTAACTATTTACCAATCCCTGGAAGGCAAGACAGTAAGGTAAGATAGGTTAGGTTAGATAAGATTAGATGACACACTATGACACTACACAGTCTGAGTCATCACAGATGAGGGTCATTAAAGTCCCCTGTTAAAAATTAGCTCTGGATCTAATAACGAATGGCAAAAAGCAGCAAAATGCACGGTTGTTTGATATTTCTTACTGTCTGTGGGATTTGAACCAACAATCTCAGTTTTCTTGCAGAGCTCAAAACTAATAATCACGCAAGATCTTCATGCTCTGCATATCAATTTTCTTTCATTGATAGAAAATCCTGCAATGATAGTATCTTTGCTACCTACATAATCAATTTGCGGCCACCTAAGCACAGCCTGTCACCAGACCTCAACCTCTGCCCGTTTACAACCAAGTGTTGCGCCTGCTTAATGACTATCAGAAAATGATTGCGGTGACAATGAATATTTCCTGATAATATGCTAAGCAGTGGATGTCACTATTCTCAGCAGGCATGGCCCAAGCCAAAAATTTCATCCCAAAATATCCGACACAGCATGAGATCCAAGTCACAAGCATTTGGTAGGTTGAGGTAGTCCTTGCTCACGCCTCATAACTTACGTGGCTTACCCTGATATTGATATGTTTTTCAAGATGATTCTTTCAAAAGTCTTGATATTGATATTTGATATTCCTGTGACGGATATGTGCCGTACAATTTGCCGTTTTGAACTCGGTAACTAAGTGGGTAAAAGAATGTTGATGTCGGCGTGTCAGCAGCGCACGAATATCTACTTTGAGATAAATATGTTCCAAGGCCCTAAATACAATATGTTCTAACATCTGCTGACGGCATCTGTATTTCCGCTCAATCTGTCAATAGAGTGACAAAACGTGAATATTTTAGTCATAAATGTATATAATTGTGTGACATCGACCAAAATAATACCTTTAAACCAGTGGTCGGCAGGCCCTCCGGGGTCGTGCCCCCTTTTCGGGCGCCAGGCATGGCCATTACAGTTCTCTACTGTATTTAGGGCCTTGGTTCTCTATATACCGTGGCCATTACCCCCACCCTACCAGACACCATTGCATACACAACCGAGCTCACTGAAATGTCATACCTTTCCGTGACTCTTTGGGTATTTCGGGTATTATTATGTAAAAACGTCGGATCACGACAAAATTTTACCCTCGAGCCGATCATTTTTTTTTATCTGCCATAAAACATGTGTCATACATTGACAGAAATAACTGTTGACTTGTTAGGCAGTTGTTTCTTGAGATCATGGAAGGTCATAAAATTTCAATTCTAGAAGGTACAGCGGGTTCTGATCTACTCCACCATCCCAGTAAAAAATACCATTAGAAATTACCAAATGGTTCCAAATGGGAAAAACCATTTGACTTATTGAACACTTTTCCAAATGGTTCCAAAGAGGTTCCATTTGAAATGTGTCCAATTGGCCACCAATTGGTACCAATTGGAACCATTTCATGACCATTTGAAATGTATCCAATTGGTCACCAATTGGTACCAATTGGACACATTTCAAATGGTCATGAAATGGTTCCAATTGGTACCAATTGGTGGCCAATTGGACACATTTCAAATGGAACCTCTTTGGAACCATTTGGAAAAGTGTTCAATAAGTCAAATGGTTTTTCCCATTTGGAACCATTTGGAAATTTCTAATGGTATTTTTTACTGGGCAGCTGGATTACCATTTGAAGATCCTTTTGAAGTCCATGCATTTCATCCACAAAATAAAAAACTGCACCGTGAATTATTTTTATTGTTTTACTCTGCAAGCTTATACATTTTCATCAGTACGTACCTACCAACATTAGACATTAACTACACATCATGGACATTGTTGTTTGGTCAACACCACATCGATGAGGCGACTGCTATCAGAATCAAGAACAGAATTACAATGTAGTTATACACTGGGCCATACGTACGCTATTCCACATAGGCACAATGAACGACGTGATACAATATCATTCCGATCGGTGATACTGTCTGTTGTTCTTACAGATTTCTTAATCTTCCGTGGCGATCAGAATTTTCAGAAGTCAGAACGTAGCTATAATGCAGGCATGCAGCCCATCTGGACCCGTGTAGAACCGGTAGACGGCGTCTGTCTGGTGCAAGTTCGTGCCTGCAACAGTACAGGACAGCACGGGTTAATTGGGCGATGGGATCAAATTAATTACCACACAGGGTCATTTGTCAAATATCACAATATAATAACTTTAAGCTCATGCAACTTGCATTGTCATTTAGGCAGCCTGAACACAACAAATATGGCACTGACAATTTTCTGCTGGCAAAATAAATTGTGATCGCTAATTTTAAGCCTCTTTCTCACCTCTGTTAAACTCAGTAAGGTACTTACAAGGATGCCAAATGCAACCAAATTTATTCAAATAACTATTTTCAGTATTTGCAGTCGTAAAACGAATATCGCATACAGAGGCACAAGAAAAGTCACTCACCAGCCGCGTGATTCTGCTCAGCTTCCTCTTTTACAGCAGGACTGGGTCCCGGTCGACCGCGGGCAGTCCCAGGCCCAGCGAACGCGAAACGGTGGCGCGCCGGCCGGCCGGCCGACGTCGACGCCCGGTTTGAACTGTGGCGCCGGCGCGGCCGGCCGGGCGCCAAGCCGCCAACGGTCGGGCGCCAACGGTCGAGCGCCGCCAGCGTAGGCACACAGAGAAAAAGTAGTGCTGTTTAAATGAGCGGAAACGGCGGGGATTTTGCGAATCATTTTTATTTAATGAAAAACCAAGGCCTTGTAGTGATGCTTATCAAGTATAACCAGTCAAAGGTCTTCCCATTACCTCAAAGTCTATTATTTAAGCAAATGTTTAAAAACCATTAGAAACCATTAGGGTACCAATTGGGAACTAATAGATACCCAGTCCATACTCAAAACACACTTGAAACCATTAGAGACCATCAAGGTAGAAACACTTTTGAAGCATACTTGTCACACATCTGGAAACAGGGCTGCAAAGTGGTGGATTTATGACTCTAACTCCGACTCTGACTCAAAAATTGACTCCAGCTCCGACTACGGTTCGGACTTTGCTTTTATTCATCTCATGAAATAAAAGTTATTGCCATATAAGTATGTTTTTTCTTGCCTAAAACGACCCTTGAATGCTTTTCAAATGCATTTTTCATTTCGACACCAGTTGAAATAGAATGGGAACACCATTTCAAAACAGATTTGCTTTTCCATTTGGGAACCATTTCGACACCAATTGGGATCAAATGGGAAAACCATTGTCAATTTCATATCAAATAGGAATATATCTTCCAAATGGAAACCATTTCAATAACAATTGGGATTAATTAAGACACGCTTTATCAGATAAAATTATATTTCGAGACCACTTGGAGAATTTAGATCAAATATGAATATCTCCCGACTCCCAAATGGAAACCATTTCAAAACCAATTGGGATGAAATGGGACAAACCATTTGGGATGAAATGGTTTTCTTCCATTTGGAGACCAATTGGACACCAATTGGGATCAAATGGGAAAAACCATTTGAGATCAAATGGGAAAAACCATTTGAGATCAAATGGGAAAAACCATTAGATACCAATTGGGATCAAATGGGACACACCATTTGGGATGAAATGGTTTTATTCCATTTGGAACCAATTGGTATCAAATGGAAAGCACCATTTCAGACCAATTGGGAAGTTACCAATTGGAAACCATCTCGATACCGGGGACATACCATTTGGGATCAAATGGAAAGCACCATTTCAGACCAATTGGGAAATTACCAATTGGAAACCATTTCGATACCAATTGGGATCAAATGGGACACACCATTTGGGATGAAATGGTTTTATTCCATTTGGAACCAATTGGGATGAAATGGAAAACACCAATTGAAATCAAATGGGATTTATTTTCCAATAGGAAACCATTTCAAAACCAATAGGGATCAAATGGAAAACACCATTTCGGAGCAATTGGGAAATTACCAATTGGAAACCATTTCGATACCAATTGGGGACATACCATTTGGGATGAAATGGTTTTATTCCATTTGGAGACCAATTGGACACCAAGTGGGATCAAATGGGAAAAACCATTAGAGATCAAATGGGAATTTCTTCCATATGGAAACCATTTAGATACCAATTGGGACCAAATGGGACACACCATTTGGGATGAAATGGTTTTATTCCATTTGGAACCAATTGGAATCAAATGGAAAACACCATTTGAAATCAAATGGGATTTATTTTCCATTAGGAAACCATTTCAAAACCAATTGGGACCAAATGGAAAACACCATTTCAGACCAATTGGGAAAAAACCAATTGGAAACCATTTCAAATGGTCATGAAAACCATTAGAACCTATTTCAAACCATTTGACACATTTGAAACCAATTGGTAAATCCTAATGGTTTCAAATGGTATTTTTTACTGGGATTGTCATTGACCCTTTGAAAGTCTTAAGTCACCCAATGGCCAAGGAAGTTAACCGTCACCCGTATTGGTGTTTTGCCAGCCGCTAATTTATGGGGGGAGAAATTCGTTGGACCCCTCTTTGTCGTTCGGCCCCTGATCAAGCATGAGCTTCGCGGAAAAAACGAGCGTGTTGCCCGTGACGAGAGGAAGCTGATGATACGCGATTTTAAGGTCCTAGGTCATTGATTGACCTTCCAGGTCGGCTCAATGACCCAAAAAGTCGGAAAATCGAGACCTGTCAGAACTTCGTAAAGTGAGGATGTTGTGGAGTTTGTCGGAGTACTGATCACGAACTTTATCTAAGTTTTGATCACAGATGTCTTCGTGCATTTAGGCCAGGTCGGGTCAGGTCAGGTCAACCAATAGGCGTCCTGTCGGGTATTTATAGTAGGCATCAACAACCACTGACAGCTTCGTGACATGTTACGAAGGCACCAAAATTACTGGGTATATGAATGTTCAAATGGTTGCGAAATTCTAGCTACAATGTATAAAATTGATAAACCTGCACTGAAAATGTCATCGCGATCGGCCGCTTTTTGCGCGAGTTATTCGCGAAAACCCGAGGAAAGGCCCCTATAAGTGCGAAGGTTAAAATTGGGTAGCAGCGTCTTCCTATCGTCACGGGTAGCACGTTCATTTTTCTACCGCAAAGCTCCAGTTCAGATTTCAGAGGCCGAGAGGCTGGGGTCCGACTGGCCCCTCCCCGTTTCCCTTGTCCGGGGTTCAACCGGTAGTTTATTATTATCAATCCATTCCTTTCGATGCATTTAGTGCAGATAACAATAAATGAGCTAACTCGCAAATAGGTCAAAATAAACATAATTCGCCCGTATTGATAACGAACAATGTGACACTACCGATAGGTTAGGAGGATGTAGAACAGTTAGTCATGTTAGTAGCGAGTCCATGTTATTCGTTAATGATATGGAAGGAATCGGTAGTGTCATTGTTTTAAGACCCACCGTGCTTACATACATGCAGATCCTAAGCCATACGAGGTGAAAATAACCAGTCGTCAATCATTGTAACATACGGTAGGTAGGTGGCACTGTCCATAACGTGATAGGTGGCGCTAGCAGTAATACTGGGGCCGAGAGTGTCGAAGCAATGACAATATCGGACAATGCATTACCCAATGTCGCAACGGCAGCAACACTCCTCCCCCTTTTAGCGACTCAGCGCGGAGTCAAGGCCATCACCGTTCCGTGCTTCTATCCTCAGGATACTGAAATCCTTCTCCTCCACGCCGCAACCCCCCTCCGGGCTGGACAGGCAACTTTATCTCATGCGGGCTGCTCCCTTGGAGCGGCACCGCTGCTCCCGAGGGAGCGCACCCCGTAGCCGGGTGCAGTGAGTGCCTTGGGGCTGGGTGGCCTGTCCTCTGGACGGGCTCAGCCCCGGCGACTCACTAGGGTGCCTGCCCAGACCAATGTCTCCCCCTATATCCTATCATCCTCCCGGCTCTGAAATGGTCTAATTGGACCGAAAGGGCCTAACCCAACAAAACAAAAAACAAACAAACAAAAGTCAAGGCCATTGTTCATCCACCAGTGCCCCCGTCGCCTCCAGTTCACCGCACAGCAGAGCGTTCAGTTCGTCAGCGGCTTCCCCTCTTTACCTATCAGCAGGTCGATTAGTTCATCAGCGACAGGCCAAATATGTCAGCCGCCGAGCAGACCGGCACTACACCACCCAACCAGTGGCCGCACCGCCATCACCCACTCCATTGTGGTACGGCCACGACACTCATGGCGGCTGCCATGGTCAGCTGAGCACCCAACAACCCAGGGCCTCGGCTAAGGAATTTTGACTGGTGGGCCACTTGGGCAGCGACATGGACTGACCTTCGTAGCCATAGCCCACCCACCCCCAATTTTCGATTTCTCCCCAGATTTCGGCCACTTTATTCTGCAAAAAACGTCAGGATGGCATTTAAAAAAAATGTAAAAAACGGGGCTCGACCCCCCCCCCCCCGACTCTTCAGAGAGAGGAGAGACAAGGGACCCACAACCCTCTCAGCGGTGATACTCCGGCAGTGCACATAAAATCGCACAAGTATGCACAAAATATTGACGCAGATTATAAAACTTTGGACGATAACTTACGGCCGGTCGGATGTTAAAAATCAGCGAGCCCTGAGTGGATCGCTCGCCGATTAGTCGGAGATTCGGAAGCGGTCGGAAGAGATCGGGCGTTGTCGGGTGGATCGGGAGGAATTGTGAACAGCACGAGTGCAACTTTATATATAAACAAGGTTGTAGCAGGAACCCCAAAAGAGGGTTGTAGCAGCAACCCCAACATCTATAAAATGATCATTAAGTCTACTGGTGTCGCATGGAAAAGAATTGACTCAAAAGCCCAAGCGCACTGCGCGTGAGTGCGCAACCCTAATATTTTATTTAAAAAAAAAAGTTATGTACACCTGGTGAACAGTGTCCCAAACTTCCGATTTGTCTTGGGTGTCTGAGTGGAAAATTCTAGCCACCCAAAATGTGAGAGTGGAAAATTATCCTTTCTTATTCTTGAGTGTCATCTTCAGCCCAAATGAGAAATTTTTGGAACGTTGACTGTGAACGGTTCGAAATTCGTCCGACTGGTCAGATGTGTGACTGCAAGCATCATACCGGTCGTGAAGACGCATAAAGCCGAATTTTGGTACACGAATGTGCACGAATATGCAAGTCATCCTATGTCACGGACCGATTCGGGATCTTTCTTCCACGGTCTTGGCATTTCGCAGACCAGTCGGTGTCCACCGCGTGACTTTTACGGTTCGTCACGACCGCCACGAATATTTCATGAAAAATGAAAATTTCGTGGCCGTTAGCCGAATTTATAATAAACGAACATGATCGCCAAACAGTCGCCGAGTCGCCGCCGACATGTCGCTGCGTGCGTCGACTTGTTGCCAAGGCATCGCCGACTATTCGCAACAGATTCGCCATTCATTCGCGATTTTCGCCGAAACATGGATCAGCTTCGACCCGCGCACGATTAGGGGGGCCCCACCCGTTTTCTGCAAATCAGGCTCTGTCGGCGAACTGTTCGCCCCTGTCGGTAAACTGTTCGCCGATTTCCTACACGACGTGATTCGGCGACAGGGTCGTGGCCAAAATTCGGCAGTATTAATATCGCTTGCAGACTTCAATCGGCTGGAAGTCGCCGACACTACCTCTAGTTTGACTCTGGCTTATATCGTGTCTATCGGCCAGCCGCCTGAGATCGCTCGCAGGCTTATCCCCGACCGTCTGAACTGGTCTGTTCTTCCACTTTTACCCCAAGAGGATATTGCAAACAATAGGTTGAAGTTTTTTATCACAAGAATATGTTTCACCGATGGGTACTTTACAGCCTGAAAATGTACGATAAGATCTGCTAGTTCAATTTGAAATGTGAAAACTTAGATTTCTCGGAAAATTACTGGTGGGCCAAATCTTTGAGGCTGGTGGGCCATTTCGGGTCACTGGTGGGCCATTTGGCCCACCAGTTAACATGTTAGCCGAGGCCCTGCAACAACCAAGAACACACAGCTCCAGAGGTCCGCAGGGCAGCACAAGCGCAGAAGTCACCTCCGCAGCCGCACCTCTGATCCCGGCTCCATCACGCGTTCTCCCTCGTGTTCACGGTAGGACTCCTTCGCCATGGTCGTCAGCTCATCCGTACTCCAGGTCGCAGGCATCACCTATCTCCGCCAGAGTCCACCATGGCTCGGAAGACAGAGGCAGGCCACCAGCCAGGCGGCCAGGCGGGGACGCAGACGACAGCAGCAGCGCCGCCGCTATGAGCCAGCGCCCCCACCACACCACCCGTCGAGGGACCAGCGCAGTTAGCCACAAGATCAGATGATCTTCATGATAGTGGCCGGGTACGCCGCTATCGCCATATCCATCGTACACAGACCAGGCTGATCTGGAACGCCGGCACACTCTGAGCCATTGAACCAGCGGTGATAATCCCGGCAGCAGAGCCTCAGACAGCATCACCGGTTCCCTGACGGCTTCACGTCAGCACTCCTCCTCCATCCTCCCAATCAACCAGGGTCGCAACACCCATCGGTCACCGCCACAGCTCCAAGCCATGACTGGGTCCGTCAGCGCGGCTAGAGGCAGACCGTCGGCCTGACAGTCAGGTAGCCGGCCGGTACTCTCCGGCCGCGCCGCCGTCCGCTCCTCAGTCAAGTGGTCAGCTGTCGAGGAGACAGCAAGGTAAGGCTCTCACGGGGACAAGGTAGGGGTTGGGGTGGGGTCACGTTCGGTAACGTGATTACCGAATGGCCTGTTGAAATTATCAATATATACGGGCAATTACAATACCATCAAGGTATATATACGAGAAATTATCAATATATACGGGCAATTACAACATGACGTCATATAGAGTTCACACCAAATGCAATAATTCAGAAAAAACATGAGCAACAGCGCAGCAGGGTAAAGGGCGCAGTGCTTCCTGAGGCCTGCCGCCTAATGTTTACGTTAATAATCCTAATATTTACGTTTATAATCCTAATGTTTACGTTAGCTGTTATGAAAACGCCAATAGAGGGGCGACGGTCAGCGTTCGATCTTTGAACCCTGAGACCAAACATGAAACAGGCGTGATGTCTGTCCCATCAAGGGACTTTGAACCCTGAGACCAAACAGGCGTGATGTCTGTCCCATCAAGGGAGACATTAATTCTAAGATAAGGCTTTCTCAGAGGCCCCCATTACCCCCCGCCGAGGGGCTCCATTACCCCCAAAGGGGGCATGCCCCACCATTTGCCGACCCCTGCTTTAAACTGTAGCATTGTGAGCCTTTGAAGTTTCTTTGATCGTAAATGTAAACAAAGGTTCATGAAGAGCACTCACTCAGCAGCTGCTGCTCCTAGAAACGAACACAGCAGGTATACCAATTAATGCCGCAGAAGCGTGTCATTTGGCTACTTCTTGATGGTGCAAGCAGCTAGCAATTTCTTAACCCTTGAGCAAGCCCAATTTTGCTTAGAAACTGTTTCGAGGTAAAAGGCCGTCTAGCTTTTTTGTCAATTGTCATTATACCTCAGAGGCTTTTCATAAATGAAGTTCTCACTTAAATACAGCAGAGCGGGAATGTGTTGGCTAGTGAGCATGAGTTGGCTCTGGCGAGTGGCGCCTTGGCCTTGGCCTTGGCACTGGCAAGGAGATCACGTCTGCTTGCAGACGTGATCAAAAAGCAAAAAAAGCGAAAAAAGCAGGATGTCTGCATCGAATCTAACAATGCTAGTATGAAGCCAGTGCACCCTAACCTCACTGTTCCGAAACTCTAAAGATCTAAAGATATAGGCAGATGTGCTGCTGGAGCGGGGAGAGTGGGGTGGGTTGTATCAGTTTTTACTCCGAGACCCATAACCTCGTAACTATCCGTGATAAACTCATTATTTCCATACTATCTCCTTCCTTGATTCTTCTGCTCTTTTGAGCAAAGTAACTTTTCCGCTACCTCTACCAGTTTTTCTTCTACGGTCTGCCGAATAGAACAATGTTTTTGATACAAGGGGCATTCCACGATAGATCGTACCACTTTTTTTCCAATTTGACACCCTCATCTCTCGGAATTTGACGAGAATTGGTCTCAGGGGTAATCAGGGGCTCTCAATCCACCTGTAACAATTTCAGGCTTATCAGATAAGTATTTTTTTAGTTATGGTGTATAACATTTTTTGGATCTTGCTTTGCAGCGCTAAGTTTGGCGGGCTGTAACTCTAAGACGGATTATTCAAATGCCAAATGTTATATAATATTGAACTTGCAATGAAACAGAGATTAATATGTATTTTTGAAATTTCGAAAAATACGCTATTTTTGATAGATGACATATCGAGTTTTCTTTCATTTGTATTTTTTGGACTTTGGGACCAATTTTTTTTAAATTTTTATTTCTTTAAAAAAATATTTGGCTCATTGTTAAGAAGTATGCAAAAAATAAGGAAGGTGTTCTTTCTATAAATGTATTTATTTTACGTCACGATAACGGTTTCGAATAGTGATTTCGGGAGGCGAGTTTACAAATGGCGTGGTAAAGCTGCCTATAGTGACATCACGGGTTACTGAAAGTTCAATCTAAGTCTGAGTCATCTGAAAAAAAGTGAAAAGAGGGTTCATCCAACCCTCTTTCCTATAAGCGCGAGGGTGAAAAAGGCTGTTTGGTTCTGACATTGTTTTGGACGCCAATGACCATAGCTGTCCGAGATGAAAGTTACAGGACGCATACATGGTGTCCTCCAGAGGTCTCACAACTTGTATATCTGGGAATTTTTCAAGGTTACATGAGGTAAGGTCGGTCACGTGACATCACTGTTATAAATCAATGGGGAAATATAAAAAAACTGTTATTTTGGTGCCGAGAATGATCTAAAACTATCCTACGTACATGGTATCGTGATTTCATGCACTCCTTGCAAAGTCCAATGCTTTACTTTTGCATTGTTAGCCTTGCGTGACGTCATTTATGACGTTACTAGGGTCGTACGAGTTTTTCGTCAATAACTCCCGATCAAATGGAGCTAGAGAGTCGGGAAAGCCACCAATGGACTCGGGAAGACCTTCCGAATCGAATGATATGCCATATGATACCCTTTGCTCAGCTTCATGACCTGAGGGCTCTGACCTGACCTTGACCCGAGGTCAACTACTTAAGTTGACCTCACCCTAGCAAAAAGTATACCATTCGATGCACCTGAGCTAGGCGAACACAATGATGCCAAAATTGCGGCTCTGCGGCCATTTTTTTGCGAAGTTATTTACTAAAAACCGAACCCGTAACTTCAGTCACGTGACCTGACCTCAGACGCTACCGGTTAACCTGAGACCTTAAAATCGGGTACCAATCGCTGCGACTTGTAACGGCACACACGCTCGTTTTTTCCGCGAGGCTCTAGCTCTATTAGAAGCGAAACGGCGTGCTGGGGTCGTATCAACCCCTCCGAAACCCAGTTTGTTTGCGGGAAAATGAGGAACTTATAGAAAGAACACCTTTCTAATTTTTTGCATGTCGAATTGCTTTGACATGAAGTTTATTTTGAAAAAATAAAAATGTGAAAAATTTTGGTCCCAAAAGTCATTAGAGGCAAATGAAAAAAGATTAAGGTTCTTGCTCAACAATGAAATTTTTTCTTTGGAATTTTTAAATGGTAATATTAATTTTTGATTCATCGCAAGCTTAGTGTTGTTTACTTTTTGTTGGTTGCTTAACCCGTTCTTGAGTTATAGGCCATCAAACTCACCGTTACATATCGAAGTTAAAAAAAATGTAATGCAATATAACTCAAAAAGTTTTGATCTGAGAAGTCTGATATTTTGCCAGGCGTCTTTGGGGCCTATGATTACCCCTAGGACCGATTTTCATTAAAATCTGAGAGATGAGGGTGACGGGCCTGGTACGATCTATCGTGGAATGCCCCACAACTTGCCCCATGGCCTGGGTGAGTTGTATCACATGGTGGGGTAATTTGTATCACTAAGTATTTCACGTTTCAGGGAGTGTGCTTGCTACTGGTTTTGAACATAACAACAACATTAAATGGGGTTAATACAATGGATATGCTCAAAGGCTTCACTTTTATTAGACCAAACTTAGGTCAATGCAACCCGAACGAAACATCGAAACGAACGAAACATCAACAGGACGCAAAAGTGGCCCGTTAACCCTCGCCGGCACAGGGGGGGGGGGGGGGTTGCATCAACCCCCCTAAGGTTTTTCGCGAATAACTCGCGTAAAAAGCGGCCGATCGCAACGAAACTTTCAGTACCCTCGCATTGATCAATTTTACACGTTCCCTGAAAATTTCATGACCCTGTCCCCAATGGCCTTTGACCTGTGACCTCTTTTCCGTGACCATGTTTGGCCGAAATCGCGACTCGGCGTATGTCGGCTCGCATTAGCCGCGCGTTTGCAAGCTTTTCGTGGTTTCAAACGTTCAAACATGTGATTTGATGTTGCTCCCATACATTAGGGTGGGTGTCAAGGTCACCTGAAGGTCAGGTCAGGTCATTGACCTTTGGTAACCTCGGGTGACCTCGGTTCACTTTTTCGAGTTTTACATGTTTCTAGGCTACTTTTTGGAGCTGAATTCGAATTTACCAACCATTTGAACATTTACGAAGTAGTTTTGGTGCCTTCGTAACATGTTACGAAGCTGTCAGAGGCGGTTGACACGTATTACGAATACCCGTCACAACCCCTACCGGTTGACCTGACCTGACCTGACCCGACCTGGTCTAAATGCTTAAAAACATCATCTCTGATCAAAACTAACACGATATTCGTGATCAGCACCCCGGAAAACCACATAGCAGCCACACTTTACGACTTTCTAACAGGTCCCGATTTTCCCGGTTTTCGGGTCATTGACCTGACCTGGAAGGTCATCCGATGACCTAGGACCTTAAAATTGGGTATCATCGGCTTCGTCTCGTGACGGGCAACACGCTCGTTTTTTCCGCGAAGCTCTAGCTCTATCAGGGGCCAAACGCGAGGGGGGGGTCGTACCAACCCCCCCCCCCCCCCCTTGTGCCGTCGAAGGACGCAAAATGGCCTGTGCCGGCGAGGGTTAAGAGCAAAGAAGCCAACACATTGTGCCGAAATGGAACGAGTATTGACTAGCTACCTACAAACGCGAGCCATGGCTTAGCTTTCGCAATCAAAAGCAACATACCCATACATACATACATACATACATACATACATACATGTTACAACATACCCCACCCGGCTCTGATACAACATGTACCTCGCCGCCATCTTGGAAAAAACATGCTCGTGCTCAAAAACAGCGGACAGCTGGAGAACTCCATTTTTACTCACGCAGCCTTAGAACCTACCCTCACCACCGCTACGAAGATCTTTCAAATTCGTGCACATCTAAATGCCCAAAACACACATTTTCTTGCAACTTATTTTTTTTAGAATGACTTTAAAAAAACATAAAATCGGCTCTCATCTCGAGACGCGTCCACCAAGCCACACGACAGAACAGGGAAAGATGGCGCCCGGAAAACCTCGTCGGCTGGTCGTGTCACGAGCGCTATCTATTGGATAAGGTTGGCACAATTCGCCCTGATACAACTTGGACATGATACAACTCTCCCCGCTCTCCCCTAATGTTTTTCCATGGCCCATTAGCGTCATTGTGTGTGGGTGTGGCTTTAGATATTGTTTCAAGAAGAAGGTACATTCTAGATACTATTTCTACGAACTGATCACGTTCAAATTACAAGAAGTGTGGAGCCCGAATTTTCTTCTTTTTGTGTGCACATAGTGGCCAATTTATATGTCCGTTGACCGTTTGCGCGTTTATTCAAAACGACCCAACCACCGCTCAACCATGATTGCTTCTGTGAGTGTATAAAATTGACCAAGGAACATAACTGTTCTGGCTACCCGAACAAACTGACCGTTCTGTGATATGGATGTATGTACCTACCATGCTAAATCACAAGTATCGTCCACTTTTTTATTGACAACGTAATACAATGCTATACCTACATAAGCATTTTTCTCACATCTCCACCCTGACTCGCTCTTTGTCCCTAAAGCGCGGCGAAAGGCGAGAGCAAAGACAACAACAACATTTGGCGGCGCGATGCTGAAAGTCATGATGTGATCTGACTAGCTTCGACAGAGCAGACTTTCTGCGCCGGACTCACCCCAAAGGGCAACATTTGTGGCCAAGCCATACAAACATACACGCATTTATACCTACAGCTAACAGCGCGCCCCTATGTAATCACACAGTTCGAATATCAACACGACTAGGACAACAATTCGCGCCCAGCGAGGGCAAAGCGCTATGGATTGATTATAGAAGAAGGTGACTAATGTTTGAAGCAATTGACACAAAAGAGGTGGATAGCCAAAAACTTAACACTACTGTGAAAATGAAGACATGCAAGCTAAACAAGAAATAAAGGCTTGAAATATGACGAACATGGGTGCAATGAATTCAGAGGGAAAACAAAATAGGGTGACAGACTGCTAAAAACCAGCGAATCACGTGCACTGAGGAACTCACTCGCCACAGCCGAGCGCATTGGCATGATGTGAAACTGACTAGATTCGACATGCCATACCATGTGTTTGCCGGCTTTCAGCCCACCGAGGCATCGCTTAACAACAACAACAGCCAAACTGATCAACGTTCCGAGTTTGGACCACGCACAAACGGGCATACAGTAGAGACGTTGGTACTTTGCACGGCCAGGCATAGCGTCAAAAGCAGCAAGGCCTTGGCGCGCCTTTTAGTTGAAAAGCGAAAGCGATGACAGTGGTCGCCGGGTCTCACAAAATAACAACACATAACCAACAACAATACACGCAACAGGACACTCAACAAATGCATTGACAGCTTTAACGCTGTTTCTTTTAGAGCGAAGACTACCTAAGCTCAACGACAGGTATTTTCTCTGGAGATACGTTTTGAATTTTTCTTTTTCTTCCAGTAACGTTAGAACTCGATAGAGCATTTTAATTCGGTGGGTTACGTTGGACCTTATGTCCAGAACTTGTTTTAAAACTATGTAACAAGTGAGTTGGCATTTGACAAGAATGACAGCTTTGTAGCTTCATGCGCATTGAATAATGCACAGGACATCAAGAAGCATACTGCTATGCTGCTTGCTCTCCAAGCTGCTTATCGTTACTTTGCCATTCAAAGTAGGGAGTATTATTTCGATATCATTATGGATATAGGCAAAACAGAAAGAAAAAAGAAGATCCCGCTGTTTTGAATGAAGCAATGACATGAGATGACAGAAGTTGATGAAAAAATTAAACAGATTTTCTATGTGCAATGCAAAACCAAATGAATTCGGGAACCTATAATATAATACAGAGGCATTGCCTATGAATAAACGAATGAGAATTAAAAAGGCATACATACTATTTCTAAAAAGTAACAGGTAGTGTAGATAAAGTATTTTCATAGAACCGTTTCTAAGGGTATTCAGAGATAAGACAGCTTTAACATAAAGCGCAAAAAGGAAACTCTTCGCAAAACTTTTTGGTACTAGTAGGGCCTTTTCGAAAGCTACAAAAAACGCACACATACTTTATACAACCTTATCACAAATGCGCTCCTAGCTTTATAATCTAAGCTTACTTAACTGGTATTCTTTTACACTTATTAGCTCATAAACTCTGGGATAGGCCCTCAGTCTGGCAAATCAGTTTCTTGGATAATTAGACAAAACGCGCCAAGGTTTCTCTCTGCGCCCCATAAAGCAGATACAATTGCAGCCCCCAACCTGCTTCGAAACATCCCGCCACTTCTTGTGGCATATAAATTCAGCGCTCTGACTCTGAACTTCCAGAAGCCGAGAAGCAAGCGTGATTGAAAGAACAAGAAAGCCCGCGTTCGGACGGCGTGCCACACCTGAAGCCTCTCTAAGCCCCGCTGCCGATACCCTCAATCGAAAACAAACGAGACCCCGGTGGCCAGCGCCATTTTGAACTTATCGGCGCTTCGGTTGCGCTTCTGCCGGATGGCCTCGCGTCTTTCGGCCGAGTCGGTCACGTCCTGACCTCTGTGACTGCCGTGACCCTTCCCCTTGGTGTGTCCGACCAGCCTCTTTAGGAGCCCTCTGCCGGCCTTTCCTCCATCGCGGGAAGACCCGCCGCGGGGACACTGCCAGTAGGAGCGGTACTCCTCCAGCTGCTGCGGCAGCGGACCGGAGCCGTGGTGCGCCAGTCGCAGCACCGCCTCCAGCTCCTCCCGGCTCAGAATGTTCTCCGTCTCCAGCTCCAGCTTCTTCAGATCCTTGGGAGACATGGTGAGCAGGCGGAGCGAGTCGAGCACCAGCGCGCGGCCCGGGTCCGACCTGCCCGTCGGCGAGTTGAAGCGGTGGTGACGCAGCCAGCGCAGCAGACCGCGGCCGATGTCCAGCTCGCGGGCCTTCAGGGTCGGTCTCTGAATCAGCTCCTCCAGCAGCTCCAGGGGTAGCGAGAGCAGCGCGTCCGAGCTGAGCACCTCCGAGCTGCGGCTGTCGATCACCTGGGGAGGAGGGGGGGGGGGGGGGGTGAGACGGCGGGTCAGGTGGGTCAGAGGGCAGGACACAGGAGGTCAGAGACGAGGTCACTCGGGTGAGAGGGCGCGTCACGCAGCACAAAATATTACAGCACAGATCAACATAGCATGGGAATCACCCGGCATGTCACACATAGAAGCTCACATACAACTGGTCAAAGCAACAAATCAACAGGTCACCCAGCCATCAGCACAGTGCAAAGGTCATAAAACAGGTGTGAACTGCGCTAAGAGGGAGCCGTAGGAAATTCGTGGAAACGGGCCGGAACTGACACGATAGTAATTAGTAAGTGTAGACGCCTAGGCGATGAGGGATAAGGGTACATGTCGCATGATCTTTCATTGTATCATGGAATGCTAAATTGCTAAGCTCATTCGTCACATATTAAATTCTAGAAAATATTTATCTACCAAAACTTTTACAACCAAAAGTTGACCAAAAACAACAACTCCCAATGCGACCCTACATTTTTCTACTATTACGGGGAAGCAGCTTTGAGTCCCGGGTTACGGGAATGACTGGGAGGCCCACCGTTGTCGAGATAAACTGACAAGACGTGTTTAACATCACCACGACATTTACATACAACATCCGATCAGTGCGAACTTAATCAAGGCCACTTGCCCGGTAACTAAATAAACATAGTTGCTAGTGGAACCGGGCATTGGAATGCCATAGGCAGTGCCCCAGAGCCGACGTCATAGGTCACACCAATGCAGTCTACATGTGAATCAGCACAACGTTTACGTTCCGGCATTCGTGTTTTGTGACGCTTCTGGTGAACCGTGGTGTCACTGTTGATGCCTTACAATCTTTACAAGTGGTAACTGCACATAACATGGCTACTTTTACAGCTCAATGGTAAACTGCCGTCTGAGTTGTGAAAAAAAATAGTATGTGATCCTAGAGTTCATTCAAACTATCTGAGTTTCTCATAAAGAACGTATACTCTGATAAAACAAAAACGTAATAATATTATACGCCATTTGTGCATTTAACTATGCACATCGACTAAAACGGCACCTACGAGACATGCTCACAAACAGCTCAACAACTCATCTCACACATAATGCCCGAATGACCAGTGGACGGATGACCCGTGATTGACCCGGCCACTGACCTGCAGACAGCGCTGGTAGGTGCGGGTGAGCTGAGCAGCGAAATCGTCCTGCTCCGGGTCGACGTCTCGCAGGTCGATCTCGGGAGGGGCACTCGGGCCGTCAGGGTCGCCAATCTCCGGCAGCTCCGGCAGCGGCCGCAGAACTTTGTAGATACGCAGCAGATACTCCGGACTGGAAGATACAAGTGGGGTTCTTATTAGGGATGGTTTGAATGGGTTATTGGCTCGAGCGAGATACAGTAACAATGGTAGTCATAATACAGGTTAAAACTAAACATTGATGCGCAATAGGTACACATGTTTGGCAAAGAAGATGCTGTTATGTTAAACATATGTCGAGAGCCAAAATAAACTTTTGAAACTTAACTTTGCTCTTGAAAACCATTGCTGACATTGCAGAAAAAATAACCACTCAAAGAATGTACCTATTTCATTTTACAAGCAAATTGCGTCCCGTAGTGTCGTCCTTCGTTATTAAACCACCGAACCTCTGAGCCCCTCCTATACGCCTCTCGTCCCCGACACCCTTCACTCAAAGTGCTCATCATCACTGAAGGCTAATTTCGGACCAGCTTTGGCTGCTCTCAGCCTGTTTGTGATATTCCGTGCCAGTGACCCGGAGCGTTTGGCTCCTAGAAACGCCCTCAGTCACGTCTCTACGTCTCCACAACTACGTCAAATTAGAGTGCTGTGCGGACGACGCTCTGTAAGTGTCGTAGTTTTTGTTGTATTGTTGTGCGGTGTTGTTCGTACCTCTGGAAGCGTTCCATTTCTCTCAGAATGTCTGAGAGGAGTCGGTAGCACTGGTACTGGTGGACGCTGCAGAACAGCTTGATCAGCTCGGCCAGCTCGCGGTTACTGAGATCCACCGGCTGTCCGGCTAGATGGCTGAGCGGCGCAGAACGGAACGGTCAGCGGACGAAATGGGACAGAACGCGAGGGTATGATAGACGGGACGGGGAGGTGGGGTGGGTAAAAACAGACGTGAGGTGGGGTGGGTAAAAACACCATCAGGTATCCGAGACAAGTGACAATAATTAACGGCCAAATATAGCTTTAGCAAACAATTCAAGGCTACTGTTTCCTTCATTCAGTCAGTAATTCATTCATTCATTCATTCATTCTGAGCTATCTTATGGTATTGATGGCTTAGAGGAAAGAGTGATTTTTTTCGTTATATTGTTCAATGACAACCAAAAAACGTCTATCATTCCCGCCTTTTCTACCTGCCCTTCAGACAAACAGATCGATCATTCCACTCTCGTTCTCCGAAGGCTCCCGACGTCTCGACCACCCCTCTACCTCCTCCTCTCCTCTTTCCAAGTTATTGATTACTTCAGAGGAGGGAGACGCCCAGTTTGGTGGTTTGAGAGCCACAAATGGCCCATCGCCAGGGCGATTGGGAGCCCCTGGACTCGGCGAAATGATCTAAGTGACAATCTTAGAGAAATATGTTTTAACATTACATTGATGCATTATTTTCTTTTTACTTTCCAAGACATCAGGAAAAAGAAAGATGTAGCGGAATTAACGCCAAGCCTTTGAGAGAAAGCTGTTCAGTCTTTTACATGCCTGGCGTTTGCACAGGATGCGACACGGGGCCAGAAAAATGATTTGGTAGCACCAGAACTTAATGAGCAAATGCCGTCACACAAAACCGTTTCCGTGGTGTAATTTATACATTTAATCCAACCCACTGATGGCCTGGGACCAACACACACTCACATGCCAAGATATATTCACACTTGCGTACAGACCCCCACTCCCAGCCTGGTCTCACTCAAACACGGATATTTCGTCCGTCGGCATCTACATACCGGAGCAGTGTCACTACATCGTTCTTGTCATCCTTCAGCTGCAGAGGCTTGCCGGGCTCCGCCAGCGAGTGTTGCCACAGCATGTTGAGCACAGGGTTCCGCTGAATAATATCGACCGTTGTAGAAACCACCTCGCCACCGTTCACCATCAAATCGACCCTGAAAAGCAAGGCGAATGAGGGGTCAATGCAGAGGTCACATAGGTGTCCTGCGTAGGGTCATAAAGGATCATGCAGTGATAAATGCAGGGCTAGTGGTAGGCCTCTTTCAGCACTATAGTCGAAGGCATTCAAGGTCACACAAGGGGCAATGCAGGGACATATACTATAGAGGGTCATGGAAAGGTCACGTTTGGGTCATCACGGGGTCATCTGAGACGTTGCAGAGGAGCGAATGATAAGTAAGAGCACATGTTTCAAGGATTTAATAGCCATGAAACGTTTGGAAAGACCCGACGTGTTTGCTTTTGGTCATGTTTCGCGAAAAGCTGACTAACGGCTACGCTATGCGTCCTTTTCAGACACCTCGGGTTCAATTCAGCTCGTGTGTTTCATTTCCAAGTCGGCGGGAACGCCTCACCGACTCGCTGGTTGGGTCGCATCGTCGGCGGATGGGGGTGGGGTGGGTGGGGTGGGGGGAGGAGGGGAGGGTGGGGGCTGGGGGACGGGGCAGCAGAGCGCAGGCGTGGTCAAAATCGATGCCGCCAGCGGCCAGCGACTGGGGTGAGAATCGGTCGAGCGATTTTTGAGAAACGACAACGTAAGAGACGGGTGTGAGTTGTGGGAGGCACGACAACCTAACACACTCCGCCGTACTGAGAGAAGCCACCACCAAATGATATATTTATAGAAAGACCGCGAGCGTCTACCCCCGGATTTTTTTATTTATAAATTTATCTCGAATGTTTGAATGGACGGATTGACAGAGCCGGAGCCCACGCCCTACAAAAACTTGAAAAGGTAAAAATCGACGGATCAAACAACGTTAACGATGCGTTAATAAATTGTTAACTTTTTCTTTACGTGTTGACTATAGGTAATAAACCTGCTTCATACGCTTTATATTACAACATGAACATCGATTATACGAAAACAATATTTTCACGTTACATGCACTGTGCGGCATGACACCATGCACATGTATAGAAGATTGAAAGGTCTACAAAGGTCCCGGCTACCCGGTTAACTTGCACCTCTGCAAAACAAAGACATCAGAAAAAACGAAACCGAGCCATCATTTATTTATTTATTCACACATTTCACATTCCAAAACACCTCCTCAGCATACAGAGGATACTCATTATTCCGTGTACCGGTTTGGTTGTAGTACGCAACAACGCAACACGGTGGCTGGTGGCCCCTAGATGCATGTCAACATGAATGCCTAATGCACCAGGTGAAAAACCTGAGTATATGCAATCTGAAAGGAGTGCCGATGACCACTAAGTTAGCATCAAGCGAAATGGGTTCGTGTGCCCCCAAAGTCGAATAGATTGAAACACCAGCAATATCTTTATTTTAATGATTTATTTTGATGCTTCAATTATTTATTCAAAAAATCATTAAATTATTTAAGCGTTCAGTTCAGTGTATTGGAACATTCCAAACAATTGGGTATTACTGTTCCACGTCAAGTACATGAAGCAATATGAAACCAAAACCATGTACGTCAAAAATCAAACACTAAAAAACGAAGAAAGATTGTGCTTAAAACTTTAAAGCAGATCTAAAACATATATAAAACAGTGAACTACGCTACATTACATTGATTTTATTTTCTATTCAACCATCGTATATTGCTAACGTAACGATATTGTTGATCGGCTTAACTATAGCATAGCTCACCAAATAATGCATTACATCGGACCAACAGCCGAGGCCTGTGACATGATTACGTTAATATCAGCGAAACCGATCTGGATGATTGATACACAAACATTCTTTTAGATTAGATTGCTGCTAAGTGCGACTGAATGCTTCACAAAAAAACACGTTGACGGTTTAAGCGAGCTTAAAACTCACCTGGCGGCCTTGGGCGGCAGAAAACATTTAGAGAAGACACCCATGATGCTGCGAGAGCTGCGTCGGTGTTCGGTAGCGACTTCGCTCGAAAGTCAGCGTCCGTTTGCGTCCGTCTCGATCCGGTCAGTGTCAGAAACCGTCCGATTGCAGTCGTAAACACCTGGCAGCGTTTGTTGAAGTCGTTCAGCGTTTGTCAGAGAACAACTTCATCATTCGTCAACATTCTGCTGCGTCCGTCAGTACGCGGCTGCGATCACCTTGCGACCGTGTCGACAGTTGTCAGCTGACAGATGTCAGGTCAGGTCAGATGTCAGGTCAGATGTCAGGTCAGATGTCAGCTCTGAGCCGTGCTCGTCCACTTGCTGGAGGTGCGGGCCGGAGCCGAAGGTGGCGTTCTGGAGCCCCTGATGGCGACCGGCTCCATGCTGCAGCTGGTGCCAGACTGGCTGACCGCCGCGGCACATCCACCTTATAGGAAGCTGTGGTGGTTACCCGGTAGGCGTGGCGTGCTCCGCAGAGGCCAGCCTCGCCTCCCCTCCGGGCCCCCCGGTTTATCAGACGGCCGCGCTGCCACTGAGTAATGCCCACGTGACCCCTGGGTGTCGCCAGGCCCCCTGACCCGCCTCCGAATCACGTCTCAGAACCTTCAGCTGATGAAACAGGGTATTGCAGGCACACATAAACATAACAAGTGATCGTATGGCTGTGACCTTACGCTGCGATCCCGCTTGGGTACTTCTTGTTTAATTAGCTAATGTTGTGACAGGTGTTTTTCAACAATATATGCTGCCACCCTCCAAATGAACGCTGAACGTGATTGCTTGTGAGCTACCAAAGTGTGTACCTGGAAATCATTCATACCATGAAGATCATGTCTTACAGATCAGTTGTTCCAAAACCGACCACTAAGTGATTCCACAAATCAGTAGTTGACCAAAGACCTAACGGCATGCCTATAAATGTACATTTCACATAACGAAATATATTCCATCCGTATATTAGTACCTATCATTGGTATTGACGTCGAAACAGCATTGACTGGGAACGTTGACCAATTCGATAACTTCAGTACCAATTTCGCCCTTCCATTCTCCTTGGGTAAATGCACACGCAAATGACAATTTTAATACATGTATTTATAGGCATGAGTGTCAGCAAAGTATTGGATGCTGATTGCTGACATATTGCGAGACATCCCAAGCGTCGTAAATATTATGAAGTCGTAACTTGTCTTTCCATGGTATCACAATCATTCTTCTTCACATTAACAGATAAATGTCCACAATCGACATCAATCTCCAATCCACATCAAACTACTTATTTTCCTTACTGTGTCGCCACATGCTCACAAAGATGCGAAGTGCGAACGCCTAGATAAATCCATTTCAGAACGGTGTCATGGCAGCACGAGCTGGCAGTGGCCCAGTAACGCCCTTTTCTCGGCCAGGTCACGGCATTTTTGGCGCACAGGCTCGCCGCCGTCGAGATTCTGGCGCGGGAAATAAACAAGACCTGCCAAATCAGCCACGCGGGTCGCCGACCGACGAAGGACACTCGCTGACGTCACGGAGGCAAAAACGGCGCGGGATGCGTTGTAGACGATGGGGTCAAGGGGTAGATGTTTCTCTTCAAACAGTTTGAGATATAGAAAAAATGACGAAATATGATGGAGGAAAAAAAGACTAGAGACATGAAGCACGCGAATAGAGGAAGATAACGATCATCAAAACCCGTCCTATAACAGATCATGTTTGTGTGACGCATAGGTATAAATGTGAATCAGCTAGCGCGTCGCCTAAGCGAGAGAGAGAGAGAGAGAGAGAGAGAGAGAGAGAGAGAGAGAGAGAGAGAGAGAGAGAGAGAGAGAGAGAGAGGGAGAGAGATGTGCGCGGGGTTCTGGGCCGCGCGCGGTATCACCCTGGTGCTCGCCCTGATATTGGTGAATCAAACCCAAAGTTGGAGCATGTGTCGAAATCACAGTCTTGCGTCAGCGCGACGTCGCTTGGATCGGCCACGAACAATATGATAGTGGGGCACAACGTATAGCAAGGCCAAATAAGGAATCTTTACCAAATAAGCAATATCAAAAGCGCAATATGAACCATTGGCAGGCCTGTCAACGTGGACTCATAAAGTAAACTTTGCTCTTATCATTCAGGTTGAGCCCCTAGCCGGATGCCGAGCAGTTGATAACTAATCCCTATGCCAACAATTCTAGAGCAAGGACGTTCAACAGCGACCTTCTCGATCATGTGTAAATAAGCAGAACACGGGAATGGTATTCACCTCACATCAGCTAAACATACACTTGAGTGATACTAACGGAATGATACATTACTCAACATTACAAGAGCTTACATGCGACAAAGTACTACCGAATATTTGTTGATGTTCTGCTCGGCAAGCACAACATTGCTACTGGACACCAAACTGAGGCACGGGATCTTCAAACAAACCATCATCCTATCTGATACCAGCACCAACGCTGCGGCACTCAAAACCGCCACCATTCATTCTTCAGAAAAAAAGAGAGTAAAAACTCGCGTCGTAGTGGTACAGACGACTGCTTGGCGCCGGTATGATTCACCTGCCCAGAAGTGCGGTGTTGCGGTCTTGCGGTAATAGTACCTTGTGCTGGCTGAAAGCCGAAAGGCAAGATATGATGGAGCGCGTTCCAGCACGTCAAAGCATGCTTTGACGTGCACGCTGGGTGTATGGAATGGGTAGGTATGGAATATGGCATGGGTATGGAATTTGATACAGTATAGGATAGGGCAGGGTACGTCCCAGCACGGCTAAGCCAAAGTACATTTTCTGTAGACAAACCAGAAATCGACACTCCTCATATATATCAGCCATTTGTGTAGTTTAGCTCTTATTAGCCGCTTTCACGACGGGCTATCTGGCGAATGCACCTAAGTTGACCAAATCTGCACCTAATCTGCACCAAATGTGTACCAGTTGACTGTCGTAAAAACGAAAATTGAGACTATGCCGGCAAGGCAGTCAGCAGCCTGAATTGACTCGCATTTGCATGGAAGGATGAGTCCTGGGACAAATGAGTCAGATGACCCTCTAAAAATACTTAAGCTTTAGAACAAGCCGTAAGACGTCAGGTAACAGAGATCCGAACATGAGTGCAGCCAGCTCCTGCTCAAGCAATTTGGCGGCCCTGTCGGTATCATTCCACCTACAATCCTGAATCCACAAATAAATGGGCTAAATGCTAGCCAAAATCAACACCCCCGGGTTGTACGAATATAACCCCTCCCGGTTTCATGGCAGGGGCCCCTCCTGGTTTCATGGCAGGCTGCCACTCGGTGGAGTCCTGCTGGAGATTTTGGCAGGCATGGCTCGCCGTCAGCGCTGAGACGGCGCCCCATAGGGAGTGCACAGGCCTAAACAGCTACCGAGAGAGTTTTGGCAGAGCTTCACAGCGACAGCGACGCCAAATAAATGAAACTTCAGTGCTGGCAGTTGCATTTTGAGTTCGTTTCCTGAAGCTTGTGGATAAGCGATTCGATAATGTTTACCCAAAGCCAAGCTAAAGACACCACGATAGTATGCGCGCCGAAGCCTAAGGCATTTCTGACACAAGTTATTGTGACGATACAGAGACTCATCCATCCACAACTCGTTCGTTCATTGTCACTTTCGTGACTCTTTGTCTTAGCATCATGGCGAAGTGCCTGCCCCTTAATTATTGTCTCTTTGTTGAGTGTCAAAATAGACCGTGGTGCAGAATAGGCTGTACCTCAGAAGCAGAGCAAACAAGAAGTCCCGGAAAATGTCAAATTGAGTTTAATCCTATTGCTCAAACCTAGCATTCAGCGTGACTTATTGGGTCCGAGGGGTCACTCTTCAGACCACTTAACTTGCGCATAAATGTTCTGACTGAATGCATACATATGTGCATAACCAAGCTAGGTACGCACTTGCATTGTACATGCTGTATATGAAAATTCTTATTCGATATTCATTTCGTTATTAATTCCGTAATAAATGCGTATTGCGCAGTACAATTGTGGCGTAAGAAAGCTCCGATTTATATCTTATTTTTCATGTTTTTGATTGAGAAATGAGTACAGGACATACATTCATGCATGGTGCAAGTCATTTCGGAAAAACTATGCAACTCAAATGGTTAGCTACTGCGCACATGGACCCGAGTAGGGTCACCGCTGGTCAAACTCAATCACTGACTATTGATACAATTGCTGTCTTTTGCAAAATATAGCATGCATCTATTCTAAAAATGAGTTTTCAAAAGTCATTTCCACCACAAGACACGACAACGCTGATTTTAAATCTGGGCCCCGCTCCTGCTGTCATGATGTCGTCACTGCATCTTTTCGTGCCAAACTGGCCGGGGTAGGTACACTGTATATCACACACAGACGCTCCTGGCAAGTTGCCAGCGGCGTCCCTGCCGGGGTCTTTGTTGTGTCCCGAGGCACTAGGCCAGGTCAGCCGGGTGAACAGACCTCGCGCTGGGCCAGGAGTCGAGACACTGAGTGGTCGTATGAGTGAAAATTGCAGGCATTATTCCATTTTCGGAGCTCAATGCAATTTTTGGGTGGTTGAGCCTCGTGCTAGCGATTTTTGTCGCTTTTTGCCTATACTAATTACATTATCCATAGTGCGATTGATTGAATGGGCGTTACTCTTCATGGAAATTGGCGTAGCAACAGTTTCAAGAGATGGCTGAAAGAGTTTAGTGGCAAAACGTGAAAGAAAATTAATACTTTGATAGCGCAACAGTGCCGAAATTAGGTACATATCCCAAAAAGTAATCGATGTTTCTTCAAA
>NW_024883163.1:0-129629 GCF_019059575.1 Amphibalanus amphitrite
GACTGTGTGGACCGGCTGTGGCGCCCCGGCAGGACGCAGAGCGGCGCGGCCGCCGGCGACTGGGCGGTACCGCAGGCCTCGCGGCTCAAGTACACGCAGACCTTTAACCAGCACGACCGGACCAAGTCTGGCTACCTGTCGGGGCCGCAGGCGCGAAACATTCTGGTCCAGAGCGGCCTGCCCAACAACGTGCTGGCCCAGATCTGGTGAGCACGCGCCGCGCCGCGCCGCGCCGGCACCGGGCGGGGCGGGACGGCAACTCTGTCCGATCGGTGGACAATCCGCTTGTTAACTGGGCGGCTGTAGCTGGGCATGATCTGCTCACTGAACTATCCTGCGGCTCTGTGCTGCCTCACCTTTTGCTGTAATGAATTCTAGTAACGGCGGCGTATGCTAGTTTCTGCGGCGTGCCTCTGTTCTGCGAGGAGTATTGTCACGGTCGGTGTTGGTTGTAACGTGTCATTCAAGTGGGACCACTCGGGATACACTGCATAAACAATACGGGGAACGCTCGTGTGCATTGGCGTATGAAAGGCGTGTCGCTGATTTGTCTACGTCCCTGTCCACGACCCGTGTTTGATCTGACCAGGTGACGTTTATCGTCACCCTCTCACTGTTCAACGCTGTACAGGACATTCCTTTCAGCATCGATAACATGAATCATGTCATATCATGTCAATCATGATTCATGATAATTCATTCATCTTATCCATTCTACTAGCTATCTGTCTAACACTGAGCTAGCCACCTCACTTAGGACGCTCGCTGATGGCGTCACGCCTCCTTACCGTGGACTGGTGTCAGCAGGTCGCTGTGTGACGGGGACCGGTGTCTCTGTGTGACGGGGACCGGTGTCCTTGTGTGACGGGGACCGGTGTCTCTGTGTGACGGGGACCGGTGTCTCTGTGTGACGGGGTCCGGTGTCTCCGTGTGACGTATACCAGTCTCTGTGTGACGTGGACCGGTGTCTCTGTGTGACGGGGACCCGTGTCTCTGTGTGACGGGGACCGGCGTCTCTGTGTGACGTATACCGGTGTCTCTGTGTGACGGGGACCGGTGTCTCTGTGTGACGGGGACCGGTGTCGCTGTGTGACGGGGGCCGGTGTCTCTGTGTGACGTATACCGGTGTCTGTGTGACGGGGACCGGTGTCTGTGTGACGGGGACCGGTGTCTCTGTGTGACGGGGACCGGTGTCTCTGTGTGACGGGGACCGGTGTCTCTGTGTGACGGGGACCGGTGTCTCTGTGTGACGGGGGCCGGTGTCTCTGTGTGACGGGGACCGGTGTCTCTGTGTGACGTATACCGGTGTCTGTGTGACGGGGACCGGTGTCTCTGTGTGACGGGGACCGGTGTCTCTGTGTGACTGACCGGTGTCTCTGTGTGACGGGGACCGGTGTCTCTGTGTGACGGGGACCGGTGTCTGTGTGACGGGGACTGGTGTCTCTGTGTGACGGGGACCGGTGTCTGTGTGACGGGGACCGGTGTCTCAGTGTGACGGGGACCGGTGTCTCTGTGTGACGGGGACCGGTGTCTCTGTGTGACGGGGACCGGCGCCGGCAGGTCTCTGTGCGATGTGGACCAGGACGGCCGGCTGTCGTGCGACGAGTTCGTGCTGGCGCTGCACCTCTGCGAGCGCACGCGGCTCGGCGATAAGCTGTCCAACACGCTGCCGCCGGAGCTGGTGCCGCCCAGTTTCCGTCGGGTGGCGCGTAGCCGCACCATCAGCACGGGCTCACAGCCGGGCGACGCCGAGCCGGTGCTGTCCCCGTCACAGCAGGGTGAGCCGCAAGACACTCTTCCCCTCCAGGCACACCGCCGGACCCCGGCCCGTACCACCGCTGAAACCCCTCCGACTCGCCTCCATATCCGGCCCCTTCTGCGCCCGTCCCGATGAGCGGGCTGTGACGCTAAATGTATCCGATATTCATTTCCTCCCTGCTAGTGCTCTAACGGACCTCTCGGTTCCCCGGGCAACCTTTGTGTTGCGCCTCCCGTCTCCCCCGTCAGTCACACCTCCCGTCCCCTCTCAGTCACACCTCCCGTCCCCTCTCAGTCACACCTCCCGTCTCCCCTCTCAGTCACACCTCCCGTCTCCCTGTTAGTGTCACACCTCCCGTCTCCCTGTTAGTGTCACACCTCCCGTCTCCCTGTTAGTGTCACACCTCCCGTCTCCCTGTTAGTGTCACACCTCCCGTCTCCCTGTCAGTCACACCTCCCGTCTCCCTGTCAGTCACACCTCCCGTCTCCCTGTCAGTCACACCTCCCGTCTCCCTGTTAGTGTCACACCTCCCGTCTCCCTGTTAGTGTCACACCTCCCGTCTCCCTGTTAGTGTCACACCTCCCGTCTCCCTGTTAGTCACACCTCCCGTCTCCCTGTTAGTGTCACACCTCCCGTCTCCCTGTCAGTCACACCTCCCGTCTCCCTGTCAGTCACACCTCCCGTCTGCTGTCAGTCACACCCCCTCCGTCTCCCCTGTCAGTCACCCCCTGTCCCCTCTCAGTCGCGCCTCCCGTCTCCAGTCA
The DNA here is from genome assembly GCF_019059575.1 of Amphibalanus amphitrite. Taxonomy (NCBI): domain Eukaryota; kingdom Metazoa; phylum Arthropoda; class Thecostraca; order Balanomorpha; family Balanidae; genus Amphibalanus; species Amphibalanus amphitrite. Next base: position 2,524 of record NW_024883163.1, read on the forward strand.
GTCACACCTCCCGTCTCCCCTCTCAGTCACACCTCCCCCCCCCCGTCCTGTCAGTCACACCTCCCCTGTGTGCCGTCAGCCTCGTTCGAGGACCGCCGCCGGGAGAACTACAACAAGGGCCAGGCCGAGCTGGAGCGCCGCAGAAAGGTGCTCGAGGACCAGCAGCGACGCGAGCAGGAGGAGCGCGCCCGCAAGGAGCGCGAGGAGCAGGAGCGGCTGGAGCGCGCCCGCCTGGAGCAGGAGCAGCGCCGCCGGGAGGAGCTGGAGCGCCAGCTGGAGCGGCAGCGCGAGCTGGAGCAGCAGCAGCAGGAGGCGCGTCGCCGAGAGCTGGAGACCAGGGAAGCGGCGCGCAGGTCCGTCACCCGACCCGCCGGCCGGCAGTGCTGTCAGGGATCCGACCGGTCTAACAGTTGATGATTGTCTTTCCCACAACGCAGGCTGTTGCAATACTAAGATATTGAAATACTCTGGATAACGGAATAGTAACGAGCTGGAGTTAAGTTAATCCTGAGCGTTAATTCGAAGGAGGTGAAACGCCTACCTTCTTTGCCCTTATTGTGTTATTGTCTATTTGGATCCAAGCCAGCCGATCAGGGGCCTCGGTAGGATCAGCTAGTAGGATCTCGGCTGTACCCCTCTCCGATGGCCACCCCGCCAACTGGATGTGTGTTGCTGCTGGATCCGGGGCCCCTGAGACTACTGACTGGCCCTTAAGACCACTGACGGACTCCTGATCCCACTGGTGCACCCACCCCTGAGACCGCCGGCGGGCCCCTGGGACCACTGACGGGCCCCTGATTCCACTGGTGCGCCGCTGAGACCCCCGGCGGACCCTGAGACCACTGACAGGACCCTGGGACCACTGACGGGCCCCTGATTCCACTGGTGCGCCGCTGAGACCCCCGGCGGACCCTGAGACCACTGACAGGACCCTGAGACCACTGACGGGCCCCTGATTCCACTGGTGGACCGCTGAGACCGCCGGCGGGTCTCTGAGACCCCGGCCTGGGACCGCCGGCGGGCCCCTGATTCCACTGGTGGACCACTGGGACCACTGACTGGCCCCTGATTCCACTGGTGCGCCGCTGAGACCGCCGGCTCTCGGCAGGGAGTTGGAGCGTAAGCGTCAGGAGGAGTGGGAGAACCAGAAACGTCAGGAGTTGGAGTCTCAGCGGCAGCGCCAGCAGGAGACGGTGCTGCGGCTCAAGGCGCAGAACACGCAGCTCATGGTGCAGCTCAGCTCGGCGGTGAGCCAAAACACCGGCGGGGGGCAGCGACTGTGTGCGTGCTCCAGCGCTGGCACACGGCAGCTGAGGGGTCATGCGGCGCTGATATTGCTAAAAATATGCCACCAGAGGCTTGGTTGAAACTTTGCTGCAGGAAAGTCTTGTTGATTAGAGGGTTCTGCGACAACTGAGCGAACGTCATTTCAGCGAACGACATTTGAGCGAAACATTTTCAGCGATTATCAATTTAAGCGATTGGCTTTTTCAGCGATTGTCAAGTCGGCGAATTCAATCACAGCGATTATCAACTTTAGCGAGGACCAGAATCAGCGAAACCAGATTGAGCGAACATATGGTGGTCAGTGGGAGACCAGTTGAGCGATGCAGTTACAGCGAATGACCGAACGCGACGAAAGTCAATCGTTTGCTACTTTTCGGAAATTATTGCACCTCTTCACGTAATTTGAATTTTGAAGAAACATATGTACATCGGACGACCAACAAGGGGTGCATGGGAGGCCGAGGGGAAGGAGGCGGGCAAAATTTGAATTGAAAATGTGGAACGTGAGAGAAAGGGCGACGGAAGGAATGCCAAGGACCAATAACAAACTAGAGAGATGGCACAGGGGAATCCAGTCTATGTTTCAGGGACCTCACCCAAATATCTGGAAAGTCGTACGGTGCTTGGGGCAAGAACAAATTTTACAACATGGGGAACTGATCCAACTTCAAGCGGGGCAATTTCGCGAAAAAAGCACAAGCAATATTGATCTCTGAACAAACGTTTGGTCACCATTATTGACAAAGAGCAGGGTGGGTTAGGGGGGGGGGGGTGAAATTGAACCGTTGGAATTTTTGACAAATGTAGCATTAAAATTGGAGCTCAATGCCTGACCTTTGAACGCGCGACATCCGCCATCCAGTACAGGATAACCATGAGATATTCCGGAAACATTCGTACGCATACGCTCGCAAAAGAAAAAAAATCCACCGTTACAGGACGATGAAATGTTTCGCTGAACTGACAGTCGCTCAAATTGTAGTCGACGAAATATATGTCGCTGAAACATAGCTTTCGCTAAAATTGATAATCGCTATATTTGATAATCGATGAACTTGATAATCGCTGAATTGCCATTCGCTGAAAATGGTTCGCTCAAATGACGTTCGCTCAAATGATACTCGCTTAAGTCGCTCGCACCGGATTAGAGACCTGATAATTATGCTTTTTATGTCATCCTACTTTCTGAAAGTAATATTCAGCTGGTCATGTCGATCACTGGTGTCGGCGCAGCGCCTATTTACAGTGGGGCGGACCGTTGTGCTGGGCTGACGGAGCTCAGTCCGCCGGAGCGCAGTCGGTGGTGTGACTCGCGCGACGCTGTGTGGCCCTGTGTGACCCCGTGTGGCCCTATATAACCCTGTGTAACCCGTGTGACCCTGTATAGTGTATAACCCTGTATAACCCTGTGTTACCCTGTATAACCCTGTATAACCCTGTGTAACCCGTGTGACCCTGTGTAACTCTGACCGGTGCGCCCCTCGTGCGGCCAGTCGGACCGCGTCAAGGAGCTGACTCAGAACATCAGCGACACGCGCGCCGGCGTCACCGACGTCAAGTCGACCATCGACGGCATGCGGGCCACCCGCGACAGTCACATGGCCCAGCTGACCGCGCTGAAGGCGCAGCTGCGCGAGCAAAACAACCGGCTGCTGCAGGTCAACCAGGTGAGCGGCTGGCGGCACATCGGGAGCGGCCCGGGCGCACGGGGCGGGACTGCGGATCAGAACAGTGTGGCCGGACCGCGGCGCACGGGGAGCAGCTGCTGTAGGTCGGGCTGGTCATACGGCGGGACAGGGGCCTCAGAAGTCGACCTACGAGTATGACCGTCGGCCGTGGCGTGGCTGGCGATGTCTGGATAGTTCGTGCTGCCATCACTTAGTTACGCCTAGTTATAGTAACTTGTGGGGTGGTCCGTGCTGTTGACAAACAAGCGATTTTGCCTATCCGATGTTCGTTTGTTTACTAGCGAACCGAGCAGGCCCCCACAGCGCCTGTGACATATCCCGGACAACACTTGACCTCACCTGACCTGATCCGATCCGACCTCGGCTAATTTGAGCCTGTGTTGACCTGAACTGCTCTGACCTGCTACCTCAGGAGCGGGCCAAGCTGGAGGCGCGCAACAAGCTGAACGACGCCAACAACCCAGTGCAGGCGGGCCTGGAGAGCGTGGCCATGAACTACGACAGCAAGCGACACATCATCGAGCAGCTGCGCCGGCGCCTGGAGGCGGCGCAGGACCAGGTCGGTGGCGCCGGGGGGGGGGGGGGGGGGCTCTGCAGCTGTGGGTTGTTGGCTGAGCCGCCGCGCTGTGCGGCCGCTGCCGCTGGTGCCGCCGCGCGGCTGACCCGCCCACCCCGACCGTGCGGCGCCGGCAGTGCTCGGAGAAGGAGTCGGAGCTGGAGGGCCGCCTGCACGACCTGAAGGAGGCCAAGGACGTGCTCAACTCGCTGGTGGCCAGCTGCCAGGAGGTGAACACCCAGCTGGAGCTGAAGCGGCAGGCGGTGCTGCAGCGCCGCCAGGGCCAGCGGACGCCGGACGCCGCCCCCGCCCCCGCCACCGGTGAGTCCCGCGCCCTGTCCGGCCCGACTGATGTGTGCCTGCAGCCTGTCCGCGCACCGCCGTGGCACCCAGACAGAGGGACTGGTCGTCCGCGGCGCGGCAGCACCGGCCCGCTGCCCGCCCGTCCCACCCTGTAGAGCCGGCGCCCGGCGGCGCTCCGTCTGAACGCTCCCTCCCGCGGCGGGCGGTCCGCTGCTCACCGAGTCCATAGTGCGCCGAGTAGCTGCCGGTCCGCGGTCCCCCGAGTCGCCGCACCGAGTAGCTGCCGGTCCGCGGTCCCCCGAGTCCCGACTGCACCGAGTAGATGCCTGTCGTGTTGTCCGCGGTCCCCGTGTCCTGACTGCGCCGATTGGCTAGCTGTCCCCTAGTCCCGACTGCACTGAGTAGATGCCTGTCTGCGGTCGTCCCTGCTGCACCGAGTAGGTGGCCGTCCGGTGGCGGCCTGCACCCGTCTGTAGTGTGTCTGTGTGTCTGTGTGTGAGGTGGGCCGGCCGCCGCTCACCGGCGCGCCGTCCCCAGGCGCCTCCTGGGCCACCTCTCCTCCGGCGCAGCAGCAGCAGCAGCAGCAGGGCTGGGCGGCCGACTTTGGCGCGCCGGCCTGGAGTTCCAGCACACAGCCGGCCGCCTCCTCCGGCGCCGACTTCGGCTCCTCGGCGTGGGCGCCGGCCGCCACCGACTGGAGCGCGCCCTGGGACTCGAACAAGAGCGCCGGCGGCGGCGGCGGCGGCGGTGGCGGCGCCGCGGACCCGTGGGGAGAGGCGCCCACCGGCGCCCCGGCGGCCAGCGGCGGTAAGACGGCGGCCCGGCCCGGTGGGGGCGCCCGCTCAGACCCCCTGCATGTGCCCGCTGTGTGCTGTAGTCAGCTCGGAATGGTGTGGTTAGTTGGCGGCGCCAGCCGCTGCACCCCGCAGGCCGGCGCAGAGCGATCACTCGGCGCGCAGAGTTCCGAGTGGCGCCGAGTGACCAGTCGGAACTCTGCGCCGACCGGTCACCAGGACCAGTCGGCGCAGAGGTCCCGGTGACCGTTCGGTGGCCGTTCGGTCAGTCGGGGCCGGCATTAATCTGGAGCTCACTCTGCTTACTTGCGAATGGTGACCAGTGGCGAACTAATGGGAATAACTAACATGTTTTTAGCCGACTAATCGAGTGATTGGCTGGTCGAAAGCTGCAGGTATAGTTCCGGGAAATTCGGTCCACTAACACTGATAGATGCTATTTTGAAGCTACATTATTTATGCATAACGCCTTGTTTTGCATCTTTGAATTGCGTAACATTGGCGCAACACCTAACTCATTCTAACATGGGTTGTTTTTGTGTGTGATGTTTTTTCACTTATCTCTAACCGGCTTTAAGCAGGACGACTTTGTGCTGATTATAATCGATGCTGAACTTAAGGATCCAAAATGTCTGTAATAACATTCACCTGTTCACAAGACGTGTTCTTGTTGTACGTATACCTTTTGGCTGTAGGAGTCCGTCTGTCTGACCGTCTGACCGTCTGACCGTCTGACCGTCTGTCCGCCGTCAGACGGCCCCCGCAAGGTGCCGTATACGGCTCTGTACGCCTTCGAGGGCCGCTCTGCCGACGAGGTGTCCTTCCAGCCGGGCGACACGGTCCTGGTGAGTGACTGAGAGGGACAGGGAATGGGACCGTTAGGCTGGCCGGGCGACACGGTCCTGGTGAGTGGGGACGAGTCGTTAGGCTGGCCGGGAGACACGGTCCTGGTGAGTGGGGACGGCAGGGGCCGCGGCTGGGGACGTGTCGGTGTCCTTCCAGCCGGGCGACACGGTCCTGGTGAGTGGGAACGGCAGGGAGTCGCAACTGGGGATGCGTCGGTGTACGTACACACGGTGTAATGGCGGGGGCGGACACGTGAGGCGTCTTCGGCTCAACGCAGATACTGCTGTATAACCAGTGTTCTAAGTCTAGTATATGGACGTTTATTCAGTCCTGTTTGGTTGCCAATACAAGCATGTTTTTTACAGAGCAAGTGTGATTTTAGCACAGATGATTGGAGTGGAAACCCTTTCACAATATGTGCGCTATGCTGCTCGCTGTCGCGCTGGTTTGTCTGTATTGGGGGCTGCCCGCTTCCACGGCTGACGGCTGTCCGTCTGTACGGACAGATAAACCTGGACGCCAACCCGGAGCCCAGCTGGCTGGAGGGCGAGGTCAACGGCCGCGTCGGCTGGCTGCCCGAGTCGTACGTCGCGCCGGCCGACGCCAGGTCAGTGTGCACCGTGTACACCGGCCGCCGCGCCCGGTAGTACTGCGGGAGTCCCTCCGTGTATCAGAGCGCGCTCACTACCCCTCCGTGTATCAGAGCGCCCTCCCCCCCCCCCCGTGTGGTGTATCAGAGCGCCCCCCCCCCCGTGTGGTGTATCAGAGCGCTCCCCCCTCCGTGTATCAGAGCGCGCTCACCCTCATTGTATCAGAGCGCCCCCCCCCCGTGTATCAGATCACGCTCACCCACGGCCCCTCCGTGTTTGGCAGCGTCGGTGTCGCTGCGGACGGCTCGTCGGCGGTGAACGGCACCTCCAGCGCCGCCCAGGTGAGTGGACGGGGGGTGCTCCGGCTGCCCGCTCCGTCCGTGTGAGCGCCCCGCCCGGCGGCCGGACCACCGCCACTGACCACCGCCACCGGCTGGCCTCACGGCGGGTGCTAGCTGATTTAGAGGGAAGGTGGCTTTATTGCTGTGTGGCAGAATTGGGGCTCATTATCTGCTGGGCTGCTTGACAAATATATTCCGTCTCACCAATTGGGCTCAGTGTGGCTTTGATGGAGCTGGGTAAAATGATAAAGACGATGTAGCTTTCACGTCCGTCCATTTGGCATGCTGCTCAACCCAAACGCACCATAATTCACGTCACCAGACTTCCTCAGTATAGAATAGACTTCTCGTAAAGCGTTTGGTTTGAAACACAATGAGCAAACGACCCAAAACTGCATGGCATAGCCGTGTTTGTTGGGCCTTCTAATGTATCTAAAGCTCTAACGTGTTTGCTGAGAATCAGCATTTATTTTCCACATCCTTGTTTCAAAGCTCAGCTCGCTTTCCGCACTAGTACGCACCTCGCTGCAGTCCAACTGTCCGCGTGCTGTCCTTGTGGCGTGTGCCGTCTTCGTGTGCCGTGCCGTGCCGTGTCCCCGTGTGCCGTGTCTGACGCGGCTGGCTCGGCCCGCCGGCAGTCGGAGCAGGAGCCGCCGGCCGCCGAGCAGCCGCCAGCTGCCGACGGAGCCGCCACGGAGCCGGTGTCAGCGGCGCCACAACAGGTACTAACGGGGAGCACACAGTGTCCCCCCTCCCTCCCCTCCCACAGGTACTAACGGGGAGCACACAGTGTCCCTCCTCCCCCTCCGTCAGGTACTAACGGGGAGCACACAGTGTCCCATCCCTCCCATCCGTCAGGTACTAACGGGGAGCACACAGTGTCCCCTCCCTCCCCTCCAACAGGTACTGACGGGGAGCACACAGTGTCCCATCCCTCCCCTCCGTCAGGTACTAACGGGGAGCAGACAGTGTCCCCTCCCTCCCTCCCTCCCCTCGACCAGGTACTAACGGGGAGCACACAGTCCGTGTCCCTCCCTCCCCCATCAGGTACTAGCGGGGAGCAGTGTCCCCTCCCTCTCCCCCGCCAGGTACTAACGGGGAACTCGGTCCCACAGTCTCCCCTCCCCTCCAACATGTATCGACTGTATCGACTGGGAATTCATACTACTCTTCCTTCTCCCCACCCCTGTCTTCTACGAGCCGCACAAAATATGCTAATGGTTGACTCCCATCCCTAATTCATCCCTCCGTCTCTCCCTCCCCCTCCCTCTCTCTCTCTCTCTCTCTCTCTCTCTCTCTCTCTCTCTCTCTCTCTCTCTCTCTCTCTCTCTCTCTCTCTCTCTCTCTCTCTCTCTCTCGACCTTCTTTCGTCTACGCTGTTCCCTGGACGTTACTGGGACGATGCGTATGGTGTGGTGTCCATTCTACTTTCGGCTTGTTAATTAATTTGTAATCAGCGTAATGCTATTTATTTGAGTGCTTTCTGCATGCCGCACTATGTAATTGTACATACAATACGTCGCCTATTATTTGTTTTTGTTGACGTCACTTTTTTAATAGACCATATTTATTCTTGTAAATGTATACTAAGGAGTAAAGTGCAACATTTATTTAATTTTCTAGTTGTATTTAAGCATATGATAGATAAGCATATAAATTTTAACTTTGTTTTATGTATGATAAAGATGCCCTCAACAGCCTAATCATTGTTCAACAAACCCTGGACGATACCAGTTATCGTAGAGAGCGCCATTGGACGCCTTCCAGTCACGGTTCGCACACATTGTTAGTGATGCCTGTCCTGTGGCCGGTTTGCGTCTGCCGGCGACTTTATGGAGAGAATCGCACTGTGCAATGCAAGACTACATTGACGCTGACTGATGCGTCTGTCATTGACTGTCAGTGACTCCAGTGACTCTGTCAGTAACAGTCTGCCAGTGACTCGGTCAGTGACTGCCAGTGACTCTGTCAGTGACAGTCTGTCAGTGACTACCAGTGACTGTCGGTGACTGTGTGTGTCCGGTGTTTCAGACGGCGAGTCCGGCGGTAACATCAGGAGGTGAGCAGACCGGGACCTGGGCGTCCACTGTCCACTGGCCACTGGCCACCGTCCACCGGGGTCAGACGTTCACTGTCCACCGGAACCGGGCGTCCACCGGGACCGGGACCGGGGAGTCCTCTATCCACTGTCCACCGGGACCGGGGCGTCCACTGTCCACTGGCCACCGTCCACCGGGGTCAGACGTCCACCTTCCACCGGGGTCGGCGGCCACTGTCCACTGTCCACCGGGACCGGGCGACCACTGTCCACTTGTTCACCGGAACTGGACGTCTACTGTCCACTGTCCACCGGGACCGGGCGACCACTGTCCACTGTCCACCGTCCACTGGGACCGGGTGTCCACTGTCCAGTGTATCTACTATCCACCGGGACCGGGCGTCCACTGTCCACCGGTACCGGGCGACCACTGTTCTCCGGGACCACTGAAGGTACCCTCCCCGCACCTGCGGAGGGTGCGCGGTGCGCAGCCCCGTCTCTGCCGCCCCCGCAGACTGTGACGCCCGCTCCGTTACAGAGCGGTACGTGGCGCTGTACACGTACGAGTCGTCCGAGCCCGGCGACCTGGTGTTCCAGCAGGGCGACACCATCCTGGTGACGGAGAAACACGGCGAGTGGTGGACGGGCACGCTGGGCGCCGCCACCGGCATCTTCCCTTCCAACTACGTCCAGCTGCTCGAGGTGAGGCCGCGCGCCCGGACTGACAGTGTGCCGTGGGGAGACACCGACTAACTGCAGTGTGCCGTGGGGTAGCACTGACCGTCTAACAGCAGTGTGCCGTTAGGATGGCACGGGGTAACAACAGTGCGCTTTGGGCTGATAGCAATGTGCCGTGTACTGAAACTGACAGCAATGTGCCGTGGGCTGAGACTGAGACTGAGACTGACGACAGTGTGCCGTGGGCTGAGACTTATGACAGTGTGCCGTGAACTGAGACTGACTGTGACTGACGACAGTGTGTCGTGGGCTGAGACTGAGACTGACTGACGACAGTGTGCCGTGGGCTGAGACTGACGACAGTGTGCCGTGGGCTGAGACTTATGACAGTGTGCCGTGAACTGAGACTGACTGACGACAGTGTGCCGTGGGCTGAGACTTATGACAGTGTGCCGTGAACTGAGACTGACTGTGACTGACGACAGTGTGTCGTGGGCTGAGACTGAGACTGACTGACGACAGTGTGCCGTGGGCTGAGACTGAGACTGACTGACGACAGTGTGCCGTGGGCTGAGACTGACGACAGTGTGCCGTGGGCTGAGACTGACGACAGTGTGCCGTGGACTCTGAGACTGACTGACGACAGTGTGCCGTGGGCTGAGACTGACTGACGACAGTGTGCCGTGGACTCTGAGACTGACTGACGACAGTGTGCCGTCAGGGCTGAGACTGACTGACGACAGTGTGCCGTGGACTCTGAGACTGACTGACGACAGTGTGCCGTGGGCTGAGACTGACTGACGACAGTGTGCCGTGGACTAAGACTGACTGACGACAGTGGGCCGTGGGCTGAGACTGACTGACGACAGTGTGCCGTGGACTCTGAGACTGACTGACGACAGTGTGCCGTGGGCTGAGACTGAGACTGACTGACGACAGTGTGCCGTGGACTCTGAGACTGACTGACGACAGTGTGTCGTGGGCTGAGACTGACGACAGGGGGCCGTGGACTGAGACTGACTGACGACAGTGTGCCGTGGACTGAGACTGACTGACGACAGTGTGCCGTGGACTGAGACTGACTGACGACAGTGTGCCGTGGACTAAGACTGACTGACGACAGTGGGCCGTGGGCTGAGACTGACTGACGACAGTGTGTCGTGGGCTGAGACTGACGACAGGGGGCCGTGGACTGAGACTGACGACAGTGTGCCGTGGACTGAGACTGACGACAGTGTGCCGTGGACTGAGACTGACTGACTGACGACAGTGTGCCGTGGGCTGACTCTGAGACTGACGACAGTGTGCCGTGGACTGAGACTGACTGACGACAGTGTGCCGTGGGCTGAGACTGACTGACGACACCAGTGTGCCGTGGGCTGAGACTGAGACTGACTGACGACAGTGTGCCGTGGGCTGACTCTGAGACTGACGACAGTGTGCCGTGGGCTGAGACTGCCGACAGTGTGCCGTGGGCTGAGACTGACTGACGACAGTGTGCCGTGGACTGAGACTGACTGACGACAGTGTGCCGTGGACTGAGACTGACTGACGACAGTGTGCCGTGGACTGAGACAGACTGACGACAGTGTGCCGTGGACTGAGACTGACTGACGACAGTGTGCCGTGGACTGAGACTGGCTGACTTATGATAGTGTGTGCCTGCGCGCGAGTGTGTGTGCGTGGGTGGGTGTACGTGCGCGGACGCGCTGAGCCTCGAGTGCCGTTGCCCCGCCGCTCCGCCGCGCTAACCGGTCGGCTGTGCCGCCGTGAGGCTCACTGACAGCACGGAGCCGGCGGCCTAACGCTGCACTGCGACCCTAACGCTCGGCCCGCCGGGTAGCCAGCTTGTGCGCGCAGTCGGGGCGCCGCCTGCAATCGGAGCGGCCGGCCAGGTAGGTGCCCGCTGACCGCTAACCGCTGACCGCTGACCGCTGACCGCGCCGGCTGGTGCCGCTGACTGCAGGAGCAGCCGGAGCCGGAGCCACCGGCCGCGGCGCCCCAGCCCAGCGAGCCGACCACCGAGCAGAGCCAGCCGGCAGACCGGCAGGTGGGTGCGGCGGCGGACGGACGGCGGGGACAGTGGGGCGCCGGGAGAGTCGGGGGAAGGGGGGACGGAGACAGTCGAGCGCCGGGAGAGTCAGCGGTGGGACGGACGCTCGAGGTCGGCTGGAGCGTCCGTCCCATTAGTCGGCTTATACAAGTGCAGACGGATGGGGGACAGGGACAGTCGGGGGAGGGGACAGCTGCCGGGGCAGTGGGGAGACGGGACGGGCAGTGGGGCGGGCGGCGGTGATGGGCTATTCCTGGGGACGGTGGTGCTGGTGCTGGTCGGCTCTGGCCTGTACCTGACCCGCCGTTGGGTGACGGCGCGGGCGAGATTTCGGCGCGTGTGTGCTGCTCGCGGGGCGCGGCGGCGCGTCCACTCGGCTGCGGCTCACGTCTGACCGGGCTCGTTTCTAGGGTGGCGGCGCGGCGCCGGGCCTGCTGCCCGTGCCCGAGCGCAGAGACAAGGAAAGTAGTGCTCTGCGGACCGGCGGCGCGTGCACGGCCGGCCGCCGCCGCCGCTGCCGCTGTCCCTGTCTGTGGCTGCTGTACTTAGGCGGGCCGTGACTGTGGACTGCGCTCTATGGGCCGGGCCGACCTCTCAGCCTCTACCCTCTCCGGGAGAGACGGGCCCTCAACTGACGACCCCCTGCGTCCCCCCCCCCCCGCCCCGGCTCCGCTCTCTCCAGCTGTCGCCCTCTCTGCTGTCACTCACTGTCTCTCTCTCTCCCTCGCCTCTGCTGCTCGCTTAGCGCACGGAATCGGCTGGCCACAGTGCCAGGCCGCTGGGCGTGGGACGCGCGCCCAGTGTCAAGGTACGGTGGGAGCGGTGCACCCCACTGCCGCCTCGCTCAGCACCGCATGTCTGTGTGTCGCAGCGGGCCGGTAGCATGTCGCAGGACTGGGTGGGGGAGCGGGCGTCTCGGCCAGCGCCGCCAGCGCTGCACGGGCCTCCGAGGGTGCTCAGCTCCGGCCCCACACGGCTCCGGCAATGGCTGCTCTGGCTCAGGCGCTTATTGCAGTCATTACGTGCATTGTTTTACTTTGTTATATCATTCAACTAGCAAACGAGAGCACTTGCGCACGTGGTCAAGCACATTCCTCTGTTTTAATTTCATTGTAAAAAGCACACACTCATTAAGCGTTCATTTAACGTTTAGTTTGTTTCCGGGTATTTGTCTTGTATTTTGTATTTCGGTGGTCTCCCATTACGTGTATTTTTCTCGACTTCCGTCCGGTGGCTGCGCCCGGCCTGCCTGAGATAATCAGATACCGTGCGGAGTCGTCGTGTGGCTGACTGGTTAGCTCTCGCCGCCTACGCCGTGCATGGTTCCTGCGCATCGTTGGACGCAAATATCATTTGTGTTCGAATGGAATGGACGGGTGCCCTTCGGTGGGGGTCTTACTTAGTCAAGTTTACATACCTTTTATTGGATAACGATGTAAACATAAGTTACTAATTACTATGGCTCAATAGTCTACAAGTATCATACAACTTAATTTTATATCTTCACAACATTTTTTCGTTGACGCTATCGCATCGACCGGTATGCATCACATTAGGTGTAGTATTCTGGTGATAAGATGTTGCTACTCGAGAAATGCCATTCTGTGTATGTGTTTGCCGGTGTATGCCGGTCATCTGTCAGTCGTCAAATGTGACCCGTGTGTGACCCGTGTGTGACCGTGTGTGACCCGAGTGTGACCGTGTGTGACCGAGTGTGACCGTGTGTGACCCGTATGGGACCGAGTGTGACCGGGTGTGCTGTCGGCCCTCAGAAGCGGAAGGGTGAGGTGGCGGTGGCGATCGCGCCCTACGAGGCCACCAGCTCTGAACAGCTCTCCCTCTGTCGCGGCCAGCTGGTGATGGTCCGCAAAAAGTCCGAAACCGGCTGGTGGGAGGGCGAGATTCAGGTACGTACCGACACGCTGATGGGAGAGGGCGAGATTCAGGTACGTACTGACACGCTGATGGGAGGGGGAGGGCGAGTTCCGCATTGGTATCGTGATTTTTCTCGCTGGGTGTCCCACCTTAATTTTTGTTTTCCGCGGTGGACGTTGACCCATCTGCGCTGATGTGCTGCCGGCGCGGCTCTGCCCCCCCCCCCCGCTCCACTGACGTGTCCCCCCTCTCCCCAGATGCGTGGCAAGCAGCGCCAGCTCGGCTGGTTCCCGGCCTCGTTCGTCAAGCTGAAGACCTCGCGGCGCATGTCGATCCCGGACGAGGCGGAGCCGCCCATGCCAGACGCCCAGTGCCCCGGCGACGCGCCCGCGCCCGATCCCGGCGCACCCAAAGGTACGACACTGAACCCGGCGCACCTAAAGGTACAACTCCGGGCCCCGGCGTCCCCATAGGTACGACACTGGACTCTGGCGCCCCCAAAGGTACTGGACCGGACCATATCCGAGATCCCATTACAGATTGGATCCCGGGAATCGAAACGTGCGTTACTTATACAGCATTGCACCATTGTGCCCCAATAAGGACCACCGAGGACCTCTGCGCCCTACAGAGGGCCCCGGCGCCCCACCGAGGGCCTCGGCGCCCTCAAATGTAGCCCCAGAGCCAAACATCGCCTAGCCTCTCCTAGGGTCCTTTTTCTTTGTTCAGAGCGTCTCCACATATCCGCCTAACCGCCCGGTCCGTGTTCAGACCTCGCCCACCACTTGTCTCAGGGGTGTTCTGCAGCTCTCCCCTCTGCCCCGCTCTCCCCTCTGCCCTGCTCTCCCCTCTGCCCTGCTCTCCACTCTGCCCCGCTCTCCCCTCTGCCCTGCTCTCCACTCTGCCCCGCTCTCCCCTCTGCCCCGCTCTCCCCTCTGCCCCGCTCTCCCTTTGCCCTGCTCTCCCCTGTACCCGCTTCCCGCGGCTCTGCCGTGCGCCCGCCGACTGGCTGCCCGCTGACAGTGTGCGTCTCGCCGCAGAGCGCGTGGTGGCGCAGTTCCCCTACTCGGCGCAAAACGACGACGAGCTCACATTCCAGGCCGATGACGTCATCACTGTGGTGAACAAGGTTAGTGGGCGGCGCTACCTGAGAGGGGTGGGGCAGGGGTCATATGTGGGGAACTGGGTGGGCTGGGTGACGTCACAGGGCGAGATGTGTACCAAAGTGAGCTGTCTGCTGCCGCTCCTCGGTGTAACAGTTCTGTGTGTCGCGACTGCGCTAGGTGCCGCGCTAGGGCACGCTGTGCCGTCTACAGAAGCGTGCAGTTATTGCTGGGTCGGTGCTGCAGCCTGCTGGTCGGATCGGGTCGGGTCGGCTCTGAGTGTGTGGCCTTCATTCAGTCCGGTGTGACCTGCCGGTGTCGGGACCGGGGACGTCACTGTACCGGCCCCTCTGACCCCCTATCTCGTCCCCAGTATCGTATGCCGACCCCTCTGACCTCGCTCCTCCCCCTGTACCGTGTAGTGGCCCCTCTGACCAGTGGCCCGCTCCCAGTACCGTGTACCGGCCCCCTCTGACCCCCCCCCCCCCGCCCGCCCGCCAGGACGACACGGCCTGGTGGAAGGGCGAGCTGCACGGCGTGGTGGGCCTGTTCCCGTCCAACTACGTGGCTCCCCAGTGTGAGTACTGACCGTCACCGCGGCACCCAGTCAGCCGGGGCCCCGGCCGCGCGCACACACACACCGGGCCGCCGACGCTGGCGGTCGGTCCCGTCCGCTGTCCACTCTGTGCTTTGGCACGCATTGTTTGTGATACCGGAGACACCCACAGCAGAGTACCGAACTGGGCGGTCCAGTAGGGACGGTAACGTTCCGGTGTGACGTCTTGCACGCTGCTTGGCCGTCCCGCGACTGTTGTCGTCTCGCCTGTCCTGCCTGTGTGTCTGTGTGTCTGTGTGTTTTGTCTAGCTGGTAGTGTCGGCGACATCCCCCGCCCCGACTGGACCCAGGACAGCACCGATTTGACCCAGGACGGCGCTGACTGCATGGACGGCCGACGAGGGGATATTGGGGACGGAACGAACGGGACGAGACGAGCTCAGGACACGGCCGGCTGGCTGCGTGGACGGGGGGGGGGGGGCGAGACGGGATGGGAACAGGACGGGACGGGCCGTGGCGTGTCGGGCTCAGGAGAGTACTGACTCCACGGACGGGACGGGACGAACGGACCCATGACAGGATGGGACGGACGGACCCAGGACGGAATGAAACGGGATGGGACGGGACGAACGTAATGGGACGGGACGGGACGAACGTAATGGGACAGGACGGGATTGGACGAACCCAAGACGGGACGGGACGGGGCAAACGGTATGGAACGGGACGGGACGGGCCCAGGATAGGATGGGACGGGACAGACCCAGGACGGGCCCAGGACGGGACGGGACGGACAGGACGGAATGGAACGGAACTGGACGGGACGAACGGAATTGGACGGGACGGGACGGGACGGGACGGACCCAGGACGGGACGGGACGGGACAAACCGGATGGGACGGACCCAGGACGTGATTGGGTGGGACGGACCCAGGACGGGACGGGACAAACGGGATGGGACGGGACGGGACGGGACGGTTCGAACCCAGGACGGCACTGACTGCATGGGCGGAGGACGGGGGGGGGGGGGGGGTAGACGGGGCGGGAGGGGGACGGACGCCGCCGCCAGTCTCTGCGCATGGTGGATCGCCCGAACTAGCTAGACGGACTGATTTTTAGCTTTTTTAGTCTCCCTTTTTCTGTGATTAATATGCGAAAACCGTCTAAACACGTGGCAGCTTTGGTGATTTGCTGGTTATTACCTACCACAGTAGCTTAGCTTGGCAAGCTTGCGTTTTTGGAAAATATACTTGTAACCAGTGGATGTTGAATAGAATGTGTGATCTAGTGTCCAATTTTAGCGCAGCTAAACCAAGTTGCTGATAATGCTAGTCTGGCAGGTTGACGTGCAATGAATATATCTTGGAATAGACTGCTACATTGTTTATGTAACGCTGAGCGTAGAACTTAAATGATTTAACCCGGCGGCCGCTGGGCCTCCGCGCCACCCGCCGGCCGCTGGGGGGGGGCATAAAGTTGCCCCCCCCCTTTACTTCTGCGACGATATCGTCGCAACGCGAAGAGACAGAGAAACGAAACTTAGCACACATCTCCCTGAATACCTAGCCGAGGTTGTGTCCAAATTTGGTGTTGATCCCATTTGAAATGACGTCACAGTGACGTCATAAGTGAAATTATAGATTTGCGATTCTCATATTCCTCACGATACATCACATATATGGGACCGAATATAAAGGGCCGATTATTGGTCAGAAACTAGATGGAAGTGTAGTAAGATGTTTTAGGATGACAGCAGGTGCTGTCTAGTTCATTTACAGTCGAGTTTCATGCTCAGCGTAATCAGAAACGGTCCATATCGGAAAACGACAAAACTTTATGACGTCACTGTGACGTCATCTTAGGTGCTACAACCACCAAACTTTCCTCAAACATTGCCTAGGTGTTCATTTGAAGCTATGCCAAGTTCCACGTGCGTAGCTCATCAGGTTTCGGAGATATTTCACAAAACGTAAAGGGGGGGGGCAACTTTATGCCCCCCCCCCCCAGCGGCTCGTGGGTTAATAATAATTCTAATACTGCAACTATTTCAAAACCCCGTGCACTCCGCTGTTGTTGAAAACCAGTGCACTTGTTATTCGAAAACCTACCGGAAGTGGAAGACACTTCGTGGTGTTTAGTTGTAAGTGGGCGGGAAAAGTAACGTTTCTGCTCCATTACTCGTTTCGATTGCACCGTCGTGCGTTGGTGCATGCTCGGCCAGCAACCCTAACCATTGAGAGGGAGCTGCACCTCCCCCTGACCGCCGGGAGGGCGGGGACTGAGGGTGGCTGGGGAGGAAATTGAGGGCGTCTGCGGAGGGGGCTGAGGGCGGCTGCGGAGGGGACTGAGGGCGCCGCTGCGGCGGGGGCCGAGGGTGAGCGCTGGGGCGACCGAGCTCCGCTGGGGAGCCGGACGGCCGGACCGTGGTCTGACGCGCCGCCGCCCCGCTGCCGGCAGGAGCGGCCCGGCCGCCGCGACTGGACTGGACGCGACTGGACCCGACTGGACTGGACCGCCCGTCTCCCCGTCGCCGTCCGTCCGTCCGTCTGTCGTCTCTCGTCTGCCGTCGGCCGCCGCCGCCGCGCGGCCAGCGCCGCCCCCTCGCGCCTCGTCTTGGCTAGTCGTCCGTCTGTCTGTCTGTCTGTTGGTGTCTGTCCGTCTCTCCGTCTGTCTGGTGTGCCGCTGTACTCCAGAGTTTCGTTTCGGTTGACCCGGGCTATGTAGTGCCAGCGGTATGCCGCTGGGTTCTGCCGTCTGTCGGTAAGACTAGGAGGACGCCCCGGCTGTGTGCTGGGAGCTGCCGCGGCGCACTGTGGTACTGTGGTGGCGGCCGGGCGGCCAGTTCCCCTCACACCAGCAGTCAGTGGCGGCCGGCCGGTGCCGGGGTGCGGGTCCGCCGTCTGCCAGGTCTGCCGAACGGTCGACCCCCCCCCCCCCCCCCGACCGACTGGCGGCAGGTGGCACCAGCGCGGCGGTCATCTCGAGCGCGTGATAAAAACATTATTCCATATGTTTGTTATTTGCTGACTTTAATGCATTAGTTGTTTAAAGTTTGTTTAAAGTATATTATATGTGAAGAGAGCTCTTCAGGTACCAAGCAGTAGCCAAGCTACTGCTTGGTAGCTCTACCAAGCAGTATATGGATATTCGGGTCGTGGTTGCTATTTTATTGTACGGGAGTCGGGAATGCGGTGATCCAGTATATTGTTTAGGTCCTTATATGGGATGCTGACATCTTATTATGTTGATATGAAACCCAGTCTGGAATGGATTAGTAGCTATGGCGTGCCGCGCCTACCGGCCTAGGTCTCTCGCTCTCCCTTGTGTGTGTCAGCTGGCCCACTGTGCGGCGTGCGTGGTCTAACGGAGGTAGTGTGTGTGAAGCACTAGAGCGAGGTCCGAATGGTCACCGAACAGCTTCTAGAAGCGGCCCGTGCCGGCGCGAGACGATACCGGGCGAGGGCCGGTGTGGGGTCCCTCCCCCTCCCCCCTCCCTCCCCCTCCCTCCCTCCCTCCCTCCCTCCCTCCCTCCCTCCCTCCTTCCCTCCGCCCGTCCCGCGCCGAGAGCTCGGAGTCTGTGCGGGGTCATCCACACCCACGGCTTCGTCCCGCGGCGCGCGGCCACTCGTGGCATGAATCTCGGCCCGCCGGCAGTGGTCACTGGCCAGCCGGTAGTGGCCCGCCGGCAGCGGTCACTGGTTCCTTGTCAGGTGTCACTGGTCGGCCGGCAGTGGTCACTGGCTCCCTGTCAGGTGTCAGCGCTCTGTACTGGTCTCGGCGGCGTCGCCCTGCGGTTCGCGCGACACCCTCAGAGCCGGGCGGAGCGGCCCACCGACACTCCACCCACCGACCCACACACACACATCGCCGTGCGCCTCTCCCCTCTTCTCCTTCCCCTCTATTTCACTCCATCTCTCTCCCTCTCTTCCCGACCCCGTCTCTCTCTCTCCTACCCTGTGCCCTCTCTCGGCTATCGTCACAGCCGCACGGCCTGCCGTGGCGTCTGTTCGTTCCAGCCGCACGGCCTACCGTGGCGTCTGTGGGCCGCGGACTCCGGCGGGGTGTGCTGGGCTAGATATTAATGTCGCGTTATTCACTGACTGCGTGTGGCTGGTGTAACCGAGCTATCTATTTATTTCCGCGTGACGCTGCGGCTGCCGCGGGGTGGAGGGGCGGCAGTGCGCTGCTCCTCCCCTCCCCTCTCTCTCTCCGCCGCTCTGCCGTCGTGGCCGTCTCAGCGGACGTAGCAGCGGCTACATCGCTTCTCCATGTATCCCGCCCCTACTTGGTGTTAGTGTAATACAGGGCCGTCTGCACCTACGCCGGAGTTTGTCGAGGAGCGGCACGCGGCGGGGCGTAACGTGGAACCGCTCAGACGGGTGTGACAGACGGGTAACAGCTCAGTTCAGTCGGCGCATGGGCGTCCGACTCAAAGCAGTCATTTGGCCAACTCTGGACAAATCCACAGCTAGGTACGTAGTACGTCCTTTCTACTTCTGGACATTTGTAAAGAACGCTGCCATACCTGAAAGAATTTGCAAGCTACACTTAATCACAACTGGATTATTACGGAGCGAGCGAAGCGAGCGTAGTCTTTCCTTCGTCGCGCGAAATTTCTGAGTATGAGCGGCCGGCCGGCCGGCCGTGGTCACGCTTTTGCGAGGCGTATATCTCAGCAACCACTTGACCGATTTACACGCGGTAATTTTTGTAGGGTAGCTTCATTCCTTCTACCAAGTATTGGACCATTCCTGATGCATGTGGGTGACCCCTTACGCACGTGCCACGTGCAAAACGAAGAGATGTCCGTTTTGTAATTGTTGCAATATCTCGGTAACTACTTGGCCGATTGCGCTGAAAGTTGGCATGTAGGTAGGCACCCACTAGGCACTGCATATCCATGTGCCAGAATTGGGGCGCTGCTGCACGTGCGCACGTGCAGGGGTCGTTTCCAGATCTCGAGAACGGCTCGACCGATTGCGCTCAAATTTGGTACACAGTTAGGGACCGGTTAGTAGGGTGCCGTGCACAAGTCAGTTGGGACCCACTCTGCACGTGCGCACGTGCAAGGTGCCGCTTCCAGATCTCGAGAACGGCTGGGCCGATTGTGCCCAAATTTGGCACATCGCTAGAGACCGGTTAGTAGGGTGCCGTGCACAAGTCAGTTGGAGGTACCCCTCGCAATTTCGCACGTGCAAGGCCCACCCTGTCGCTCGCTCCGTTTGTCGCCCCAAAAGGCGTTATACAGAAACTCTCGTTAGACCATCTCACCGAGACGGCTGTCCCTGCTGCCCCTCTCCCCGTCGGCAGATGATGACGGCGCCGCCACGACGTACGACAGACAGCACTCGTACGGGTACAGCCCCCCGGCGGACGGGTACGACCCCCCGGCGGACGGGTACGACCCCCCGGCGGACGGGTTCGACCCCGCGGCGGACGGGTACGGCCCCGCGGCGGACGGGTCGGACGGGGCCGGCCGGCAGCCGCAGCCGGACGGCGTCTGGGAGGACAGCTGGTCCAGCTCGGAGGAGGGCGCCGCCCCGTACGAGGAGGCGCCCGCCGTCGGCCCGCCGGTGACCACAGAGCAGGACAGGCAGCGCCAGGAGGCCATCGCGGAGCTCATCGACAGCGAGCGCAGCTACTTGGCCAGCATGGCGCTGGTCACCGAGGTCAGTCGGGTCTAAAGAGGTCATAGACAGGTCACAGAGGGGTCACAGAGGTCACAGAGAGGTCATATAGGGGCCAGGGAGATCACAGAGGTCAGCCCAGTCACAGTGAGGTCACAGAGAGGTCACAGGGGTAACTACTGCTCAGTGAAGACCTTTTCTGACTCCCGTCCTGTGCCGCCTGAAGTCTATCTAGACTTGCACCACCCTGAGCTCTGGTCCGACCCGCGCCCCGCCCCGCCCCGCGCCGTGCCGTGCAGGTGTTCCGCCGCCCGCTGGCGGCCGCCGGCCTGCTGACGCGCGAGGAGTCGCACGCGCTGTTCGTCAACTGGTCGGACCTGGTCAAGACCAGCCGCAAGCTGGTCGTGTCGCTCAAGGTGCGCCGGAAGATGTCGGCCGGCGGCGTCATCCAGCTCATCGGAGACATCATGTGTGAAAACGTGAGTCACTGTCGACGGCGGGAGGGGGCGGGGAACGGAGGGAGAGGGTAGGGAGAAAGACAAAGGGTAGAGAGACATAGGGTCTGTTCCAGTCGTACTTCCTAACACCTCTAAACTCCTCCAAGATTGTTTCCCTGTTCCAGTAGCAGCTCTAGCCCCCACAAAGCCAAGGAGCGCCCTGCTCCAACCTGCTCTATCTTGCTCTTGGAGAAGTTTAGAGGCGTTGAGAAGTGCGACTGGAACAGACACATAGAGAGACGTGGGATATACGTGATTGCTTGTGATCTATAAATACCCCATCAATTCAGGTTATTATTACATGGTTCACTGTATCTGACGGGAACGTGTCAGTCCGGTCAGTATCCCGTCCCATGCTGCTATTTTGGCCGGCCGTGTCTGGCCCGGTCTGTAGTAGCCCTGTGTCAGTGTTCCGTGTCGCTGTATACGGCCGGCCGTGTCTGGTCCGGTCTGTAGTAGCCCTGTGTCAGTGTCCCGTTCCGTGCCGCTGTATACGGCCGGTCGTGTCTGGCCCGGTCTGTACGGTCGCTGCTCTGTCCGCTGCAGCTGCCGCACATGGAGTGCTACATGCGCTTCTGCAGCTGCCAGCTGCGCGCCGCCACGCTGCTGCAGAAAAAGGTGCAGCAGCCGCGGTTCGACGAGGCGGTGCGCCGGTGTCAGAGTGACCCGCGCGCCGGTGGGATGCCGCTCAGCAGCTTCCTGCTGAAACCCACCCAGCGCGTCACCAAGTACCCGCTGCTCATCAAACAGGTCAGAGCCGAGCCGACACGGAGACACGGGGAGTCACCACTGAGACAAGGGGAGCCGTCTCTGAGATAAAGGGAGCCGCCGCGGGGAGCTGCCAG
Organism: Amphibalanus amphitrite; assembly: GCF_019059575.1. Classification (NCBI taxonomy): domain Eukaryota; kingdom Metazoa; phylum Arthropoda; class Thecostraca; order Balanomorpha; family Balanidae; genus Amphibalanus; species Amphibalanus amphitrite. Next base: position 24,197 of record NW_024883163.1, read on the forward strand.
GGGCTGGGGGCTGACGGTCCAAGTTATGCTCGGTGCTCTGTTCCAATGGGCTGGTAGCCGTATAGTGGAGCTGTTTGAGAGTGTCTAATGACTGGTGGCTGACGCGGCGGCGGTGCGGGCGGCGTGTGGGACCGTGTCGGTGGGGTGAGACCCCGCCCGCGGGCCCGTGTTCCGCCAGTCACCGCGTGTGCCGGTCTGCCGGCAGATACTGAAACACACGGCTGCCGACCACCCGGACCGAGCCAACCTCGAGGAGGCGCTCAACCGCGCCGAGGAGCTCTGCAGACAGGTAACCGACGCCGACAGGGGTGTAACACTGACTCCCCGGGACAGGTAACGACGCCGACACCTGGGTGTAACACTGACTCCCCGGGACAGTAACCGACGCCGACAGGGGTGTAACACTGACTCCCCGGGACAGGTAACCGACGCCGACAGGGGTGTAACCAGTAACACTGACTCCCCGGGACAGTAGTCGCCGACAGGGGTGTAACACTGACTCCCCGGTACATTAACGCCGCCGACAGGGTGTAACACTGACTCCCCGGAACAGGTAACCGACGCCGACACCTGGGTGTAACCGCACTCCCCGGGACAGGTAGCCGACGCCGACAGGGTGTAACAGACTCCCCGGGACAGTAACCGCCGCCGACAGGGGTGTAACAGACTCCCCGGGACAGGTAACCGCCGACAGGGGTGTAACCGCACTCCCCGGGACATTAACGCCGCCGACAGGTGTAACACTGACTCCCCGGGACAGGTAACCGACGCCGACAGGGGTGTAACACTCCCCGGGACAGGTAACCGACGCCGACAGGGGTGTAACAGACTCCCCGGGACATTAACCGACGCCGACAGGGGTGTAACAGACTCCCCGGGACATTAACCGACGCCGACACCTGGGTGTAACCGCACTCCCCGGTACAGGTAACCGACGCTGACAGGGGTGTAACCGCACTCCCCGGGACAGGTAACCGCAGCTGACAGGGGTGTAACACTGACTCCCCGGGACATTAACCGACGCCGACAGGGGTGTAACCGCACTCCCCGGGACAGGTAACCGACGCCGACACCTGGGTGTAACACTGACTCCCGGGACAGGTAGCTGACGCTAACAGGGGTGTTACTGACTCCCTGGGACAGGTAACCGCCGCCGACAGGGGTGTTACAGACTCCCCGGGACAGGTAACCGCCGACAGGGGTGTAATTGACTCCCCGGGACAACCGACAGGTAACCGCACTCCCCGGGACAGGTAACCGCTGCACCGACAGGGGTGTAACACTGACTCACCGGGACATTAACGCCGCCGACAGGGGTGTTACTGACTCACCGGGACAGGTAACCGCAGCTGATATGTAGTCTGTAGTAGCCGCTGTCAGGGGGCTACAGACTCCTCGATACAGGGGTGCTACAGACTCCCCGATACAGGGGTGCTGTCGAGGGTGCTGCAGAGTCCGTGTGACAGGCACTTGTTACAACACCACTGGGCCACTGTATACCGGGAGAAGCGAGCGACTGTTCACCAGTCGGCCGGTATGGATCCCACACCCTCCTTGTTGTCCACGTCTTGCCGACACGGCCACGGCGGCAAATTTCACCCCCCCCCCCCCTGCCAACTGACCGCCCCCCCCCCTCCGTCAGCTGAACGAGGGTGTGCGCGAGCAGCAGAACACGGACCGCCTGGAGTGGATGCAGGAGCACGTGGACTGCTCTGAGCTGCCTGAGCGGATCGTCTTCAACTCGATGACCAACTCGGCCGGGCCGCGGCGCCTGCTCCACTTCGGCCTCCTGAAAAAGGTACCCGGGCGCGGCTGCCGAGGGCGTGGTCCCGGGAAGCTGATTGGAACTATTGTGTGAGCGTGAGGGGTTCATTTGCATTATTGAAGCACCACCGACGCCGCACCGATGGGGTGCTACATGGGAGGCAGCTAATAGCCGTCACGAAGTGTTGTACTGACGTCTGATAGTGCTGTTTTATGTCTTCGGAGGTAGCTGGGAGCCGTTTCGAAGCATTGTAATAATAGTGCTGTGTTATGTGTACAGGAGCCATTACGACTTAGTGTTGTACTGTTGGTGCTGTGTTATGTCTGCAGGAGCCGTTACGCGCGTTTTAATGACTGTGCCGTGTTATGCGTGCAGACGAAGAGCGGTCGGGAGGTGGTCGTGTTCCTGTTCAACGACTTTGTGCTGCTGACGACTCCCAGCCGGCCTCTGGGAAACGTCAGTCAGCTGGAGTTCGACCGTAACCTCTCCAACCTCCGGTTCAAACTGTACAAAAAGGTGGGTCTCCGCGGACAACCAGCCAGCCCGGCTGGGCTGGCCGACCTGTCGCAGGAACGGCGACTGCCGGCCGCGGTACAAATCAAAAACGGACTAGTCGATCCGCGACACGTAGGTGGGCCTCCATATTTTTAAGAGTAATGCCGATATCGCCACCAAACTTTCAGTACCTTTTCCGACAACAGCTATAACTGTGCCGACCGGACAGCTCGACCGGGTGTGATAGGTCGGTCGGCAATGATCGTCAGGGTGACGCCATGTTCTGCCATCACAGACGGCAGGAACTCTGCGGAACTAGTGTCACACAAGCATAACAACGACTAAGCTAGAAAAGGTGAAGAATTGGGGGCTGACAAAATCCTATTGCTGGTTCTTTTATGTGTGTGAAAGAAAGAGGAAATTTCGAACCTCTTACAAAAAAGTCGTCAAAAATATGCAATACGAATTTCATTGCAAAATATCAAAGAACCAAATGACAATCGTCCAGTTTACCAAATTTAGCTGAATATCTCAATTTTAACGCACCGATGGTGCCAAAGAATATACCCGAAATTGATGGCGTCTTTAGCTCGGCTGGCAGCCGCTCTGTAGCGACTCCCACTGACTGCTGGCGGCCCCTCTGTCCGACAGCCGCTCTGTAGCGGCTCTCATTGACTGCTGGCGGCCCCTCTGTCCACTGACTGCAGTGACTGGCGGCCCCTCCTGTGTCCGGCAGCCGCTGTGTAGCGGCTCCCACTGACTGCACTGGTGGTCCCTCTGTCCGGCAGCCGCTGTTCCTGGCCGAGCTGGAGGTGAGCGTGCCTCCGGAGTCGACTGACGCTCTGCTGCTGACCGGCGCCGGTCTGGTGGTCTCGCTGACAGCCGGCGGCGGTGTGGCGCGCGACCTGTGGCTGCGCCAGCTGCGTGCCGCCCAGGAGTCGTACCGCGCCCTGGAGCGGACCCAGCTGCAGCGACAGCACTCGCGTACGTACCGCCGGCAGACACTGCACAGCGCCCGCTGCCGACCACAGCCTGTCAGCGCGGCCCGGGGTAGTGGCTCTACGGGTGGTTTTTGAAGCCGCCCTCACGGATAGGGTCACCATTGCTATTAAGCACGGCACGCGCGGCTGAGAGCCGATTCAAATGACTCAGCCGCCGTGTACGCTGTTCAGAGTCTTGGAGGGCATCACGTACCGCAGCTCGTATATGTATTGTGTGCTTACCGTTTTTGATCGCAAACTCTCCGATCACTTAACGTCTATTAACTATTACGTTAGCAATTGTTTGTATCAGCCATGAGCATACACTGTTAGGGCCGCCACTCGAGCTATTCCTCTCAGAATTGAGTACCTTTACATTGCTGGGTGGGGGGAGGAGGGGTGTTAAAAGGGGACTCCGTTGTCGGAGTTAGAGCGATCGTACATTGTGAACCCCGCAGCCCTGGACTCGCTGTGTAGCTGGTGTCTGTGCTGGGTTATTACCACGTGGCCCGGACATTGGGAGCTCGTTTGTGCTCCGTACGTACCGTTCTTCATCTCAGGGGGTTCTCTCTGCTGTGGTGCGTTACGGGGTCCGTGTGTCCCTGTACATCTCCCTGACGCCGCTGACCCGGGCGGGGTCCCTTTACATACCTCTGACCCGCCGTATCCGTGTACGCGCCGCTCTGACCCGGGCGGGGTCCCTGTACCTCCGACCCGGCGGTACCCTGTACGTTCCAGTCTGGCCCGGCGGTACCCTGTATATACACGCCGCTCTGACCCGGCGGTACCCTGTACGTCCCCCTGACCCGGTGGGGGTCCCTGTACGCGCCGCTCTGACCCGGTGGGGGTCCGTGTACCTCCCTCTGACCCGGCGGTATCTGTGTAGTGTGTACGCGCCGCTGACCCGGGCGGGGTCCCTGTACCTCTTATCCGGCGGTACCCTGTACGTTCCTCTTATCCGGCAGTACCCTGTACGTTCCTCTTATCCGGCGGTACCCCTGTACCTCTGACCCGGCGGTACCCTGTACACGCCGCTCTGACCCGGCGGTATCCTTGTACACCCCGCTGACCCGGCGGTACCCTGTACGCGCCGCTCTGACCCGGCGATACCCTGTACGTCCCGCTGACCCAACGGTATTCGTGTACGCGCCGCTGTGACCCCGACAGGCGAGGCCAAGTTCGCGGCGTGCGGCCGTCTGCTGGTGGTGATTATGTCGGCTAACCGGCTGGTGGCCGCCTCTGCTGACGGTGAGCTCCGCCACCACCCGGGCTCGGCACGGCAGAGCACGGGCACGGCACGGCTGAGCACGACACGGCTGAGCACGGGCACGGCTGAGCACGGCACGGCTGAGCACGGGCATGGTGTGACCGCAATGCGGGCTCGGCTGAGCTGTTCGCACTGCGTGTGTGTGTGTGCGCGCGTGTGGCCCGTTTGCAGGTGTCGGTGAGGCGAGCTGCATGCGGCGGGGGACGGTGGCGGGGACGGAGGGGGAGGGGAGGGGAGGGCTCACGCGCCGCCTGCTGACCGCATGTTCTCTCCCTAGTGCGTGCCAGGCCGAAGGGACGCTTGCTAGTCACTGTGTTTCGCGCCCTGCGGCTGGAGGCTACGGACAGAAACGGTAACTACTGCCCACTGGCTGCTCTGCACTGGCTGATACGGGCCGCAGCTTTCTCTATTCGCTGGCCTTGTGCACTCGGAGCTCTACGTGCCGCCTGCTGGTCGATCACTACGCTAATTCTTACATCATGAAAGATATATTGGTACCTGGGGCATTCCACGATAGATCGTACCAGGCCCGTCACCCTCATCTCTCAGATTTTAATAAAAATCGGTCCTAGGGGTAATCATAGGCCCCAAAGACGCCTGGCAAAATATCAGACTTCTCAGATCAAAACTTTTTGAGTTATATTGCATTACATTTTTTTAACTTCGGTTTGTAACGGTGAGTCTGATGGCCTATAACTCAAGAACGGGTTATGCAACCAACAAACGGGAAACAACACTAAGCTTGCGATGAACCAAAAATTGATGTTACTTTTTCAAAAATTCTTCAGAAAATTTTTTATTGTTGAACAAAAACCTTAATCTTTTTTCATTTGCCTGTAATGACTTTTGGGACCAAAATTTTTCACATTTTTATTTTTTCAAAATAAACTTAATGTCATTGCAAATCGACATGCAAAAAATTAGAAAGATGTTCTTTCTATAAAATCCTCATTTTCCCGCAAACAAAATGGGCTTCGGAGGGGTTGATACGACCCCAGCACGCCGTTTTGCTTCTAATAGAGGTAGAGCCTCGCGGAAAAAAAACGAACGTGTGTGCCGATACAAGTCGCAGCGATTGGTACCCAATTTTAAGGTCTCAGTTTAACCGGTAGCGTCTGAGGTCAGGTCAAGTGACTGAAGTTACGGGTTCGGTTTTTAGTAAATAACTTCGCAAAAAAATGGCCGCAGAGCCGCGATTTTGGCATCATTGTGTTCGCCTAGCTCAGGTGCGTCGAATGGTATACTTTTTGTTTGGGTGAGGTCAACTTAAGTAGTTGACCTCGGGTCAAGGTCAGGTCAGAGCCCCTCAGGTCACGAAGCTGGGCAAAGGGTATCATATGGCATATCATTCGATTCGGAAGGTCTTCCCGAGTCCATTGGTGGCTTTCCCGACTCTCTAGCTCAATTTGATCGGGAGTTATTGACGAAAAACTCGTACGACCCTAGTGACGTCATAAATGACGTCACGCAAGGTGCAAAAGTGAAGCATTGGACTTTGCAAGGAGTGCATGAAATCACGATACCATGTACGTGAGATAGTTTTAGATCATTATCGGCGCCAAAATAACAGATTTTATCTTTTCCCATTGACTGATAACAGTGATATCACGTGACTCATGTGACCTTCAAAAATTCCCAGATATATAAGTTGTGAGACCTCTGGAGGACACCATGTATGCGTCCTGTAACTTTTATCTCGGACAGCTATGGTCATTGGCGTCCAAAACAATGTCAGAACCAAGCAGCTTTTTTCACTCTCGCGCTTATAGGAAAGAGGGTTGGATGAACCCTCTTTTCATTTTTTTTTCAGATGACTAAGACTTCAATTGAAATTTCAGTAACCCGTGATGTCACTAGGCAGCTTTACCACGCCATTTGTAAGCTCCCATCCGAAAATCACTATTCGAAACCGTTATCGTGACGTAAAATAAATACATTTATAGAAAGAACACCTTCCTAATTTTTTGCACAATGAGCTAAATATCTTTTAAAGAAATAAAAATTCAAAAAATTTGGTCCCAAAGTCCAAAAAATACAAATGAAAGAAAACTCGATATGTCATATATCAAAAATAGCGTATTTTTTGAAATTTCAAAAATACATATTAATCTCTGTTTCATTGCAAGTTCAATGTTATCTAACATTTGGCATTTGTATAATCCGTCTTAGAGTTACAGCCCGCCAAACTTAGCGCTGCAAAGCAAGATCCAAAAAATGTTATACGCCATAACTCAAAAAATACTTATCTGATAAGCCTGAAATTGTTACAGGTAGATTCAGAGCCCCTGATTACCCCTGAGACCAATTTTCGTCAAATTTCGAGAGATGAGGGTGTCAAATTGGAAAAAAAGTGGTACGATCTATCGTGGAATGCCCCACCTGTCAAAAAAAAGTGCTGCGAGAGGGGCATAGAGTCAAATAAGGTCGTTCTTGAATATAATAGTACTATTCTAGTTTTTCGATAAATGAATCATGGACGAAGTTTCTGTGCATGCATGAGTAGTCGGTGTTTCATACGTGGTGTCGGTGAGGGGTTGTACACAATGGACCAGACTAGTAAGTAACGTTTTTTTTTTCTGCCCTACGATAAAAGTCAGGACGCCGCTGACTATCAGACCGCCCGGCGGTACCGCTGCCCAGTGATCACTGACCAGTACCGGTACGGGTACAGCCGGGCGGGGGTGTATGTACCGGCCGGACCGCCCGGCAGTAGGGTGAAGTCGTATAAGAGTACGCACTTAGTGGATTTCTTGTTCTCATTTGTTTAATATTTGAAAGAAAGAAATCGCAAATAGTGAATATTGAAGTTCATTGAATTAGCCATCAACCCATGGGGCAACGATCCTTCAGCGTAAATGGAAGTGGTCTAAAACTGACATTTTCTGAACCGCTGCAGTTGCGTACTCTTACCATATGGGGTGTGTAAGAGTACGCACGCCAGGCGGGTGGAGTACGCAAGCATATGAACATACACCTATGCAGCTGGTACTGTCCAAATGCTTAGCTTCAAACTCAGAAGGCATTTATTTTAATTCTAGTATCCAAAAAGAAAAACATAGAATAAATCTTTCAAGTCTATAAATCAGGAAATAATCATGTCGTGTGTTTCTTAAAAAAAAAAATGCACAATCAAAAGGGAGAATAACTCGTATTTGGAAGAATTGGTCGCTCAATGACGTTTGTTTTGCAAGCTTTTCGTGGTTTCAAACGTTCAAACATGTGATTTGATGTTACTCCCGTGTGTGTCAAGGTCACCTGAAGGTCAGGTCAGGTCATTGACCTTTGGTGACCTCGGGTGACCTCGGGTCACTTTTTCGAGTTTTACATGTTTCTAGGCTAGTTTTTGGAGCTGAATTCGAATTTAGCAACCATTTGAACATTTACGAAGTAGTTTTGGTGACTTCGTAACATGTTACGAAGCTGTCAGAGGCGGTTGACACGTACTACGAATACCCGTCACGACGCCTACTGGTTGACCTGACCTGACCTGACCCGACCTGGTCTAAATGCGTCAAGACATCATCTTTGATCAAAACTAACACGATATTCGTGATCAGCACCCCGAAAAACCCCTTAGCAGCCACACTTTACGACTTTCTAACAGGTCCCGATTTTCCCGACTTTGGGTCATTGACCTGACCTGGAAGGTCAACCAATGACCTAGGACCTTAAAATTGGGTATCATCGGCTTCCTCTCGTCACGGGCAACACGCTCGTTTTTTCCGCGAAGCTCTAGCTCGATCAGGGGCCAAACGGCAAGGGGGGGGGGGTCCAACCGACCCCCCCCCCCCCCCTACACATTAGAAGCTGGCAAACGCCGCACACATGCGAGGGTTAATGTATAATTCTGCGTACTCTTACCCTCCTGAACAGTGCGTCCTCTTACCGTACATGCAATTCGCGCACAAAACAACCCCGAAACGTTGTGCAAAACTTCGCAAACAGAATATTGCACTGCACAGTATTTCCCCAGATAACCTCGCAAGTTTCCCACACCAATCACGGAAATGTACCTTATCTCAACTGCCAAGTATCAAAATTATTGTACCATACCATAATAATATCATAACGCTCGAAAATGATATTCATCGCCTTAAACTCAACAGCGTCGCCGCTCAACGCCCACGTTCCGTTGGTGACATGCACGCACTGGCGGCTTCATGTCACTTCATGAACTCGACAAACCCGCGTTGCTAAGCAACCGAAACAGCTGATGCGTACTCTTATCGCCCGCGTACTCTTACCCGCCCTTACCCTACCGCTGCCCGCTGAGCCCGCCCTGACGGCGCCCCCGCCCGCAGGCAAGAGCGACCCGTACTGCGAGCTGACCATGGGCAGCCAGGTGCAGCGCACGCCCGTCGTCGAGGGCACGCTCAACCCGCGCTGGAACCACAGCATGCAGTTCCTGGTCAAAGACGTGCGAGACGACGTGCTCTGCATCTCGGTGTTCGACCGCGACTACTTCTCACCGAACGGTCAGTACTTCTCACCGAACGGTCAGTACTTCTCACTGAACGGTCAGTACTTCTCACTGAACGGTGGGTAACCGGGGGACTACTCAATGAAAAGTGAGCAGGTACTTCTCACCGAACGGTGGATGGCCGCCGGCCGGAGGCCCACTTCTCATCGAACGGTCAGTACTTCTCTGTAGTTCTCACCGAACGGTTACTACTTCTCACTGAACGGTCAGTGGAATGCTCTGATGCCCCCCCCCCCCCCCGACAGAGTTCCTGTAGTATGCCCTATGACGCCAACACCCCCACCCCCACCCCCCACCCACGCATACCCGCCCCGGCAGTTCTTATGATGTCCCCTTTGACGCCCCCCGCCCCCCTCCCCCCGGCAGAGTTTCTGGGTCGGACCGAGCTGCGCGTGGCCGACGTCCACGGAGACAACCAGCGCTACCGCGGACCCATCATCAAACGCCTGCCGCTGCACGAGGTCAAACGCGGCGAGGTCGATCTCAAGCTGGACCTGCAGATTTTCGACCAGCCCCAGTAGCGCCCCTGGCGGCCGGCGGCGCAAGCTCGGCTGCGGCGCCCGCGGACCACGCTGGGTGTCTCGCGCCGCGGCGCGGGAAGGTTGGATCTTGCCACTCGGTTGTTAGCGTTGTAGCTGTGGGTGTTTTCTGATGGCAGTGTTTGTGTCTTTTTGTACCCCGGCTGCTTCTGATGCTGAGCAGACCCTCGGTTACCGGACGGCGCGACTCGTGTCTCGGTCGCTGAGAGCTCGGCGTATTGTTCCTGTATGTGAGCTTGCCTACCCATGGTTGTCATTGAGCCTTTGCTTTGGACGTTTTTCCGTAAATGGCACATCGACGATCACCTGCTACCTGATGATGACGTATTTAAGGTAGTGTTTCAGGGCTCAGGCCAAACTTTCACCGAGAATGTAGCGAGAGGAGGTCGGGCCGGGTCGGGTCGGGGAGCTAGTCAGACTGTGCGGAGGGTGTACGGGGGGGGGGGGGGGTCGACCGGAGCAGACATTCCCGCTGGAGGCGCGCCGCTCGGTGGACCACGGGCAGACACTCCGGACCGACGGATCGTCCCTCAGACGGCGGCGGCCGGCGCCGGGCATCCCCAGCGCCTCCCCGCTACCGTGCCGCCCAGCGCACCGACACGGCGCTGTGACAGCAGGAGCTGCCGGCTGGGCGGGCACCGCCGGCTCCGAATGGGCCGGGACGACTCAGAGTATGTACCGGTGTGTACGACGGGGCCGGGACGACTCAGAGTATGTACCGGTGTGTACGGGGCCGGGACGATGGCAGTGTGTACCGGTGTGTACGGGGCCGGGACGATGTCAGAGTGTGTACCGGTGTGTACGGGGCCGGGACGATGTCAGAGTGTGTACCGGTGTGTACTGGGTAGTGTGTGCGGGGCCGGGACGATGTCATGAGTCGATGTCGATGTCGATGAGTGTGTACCGGACGGGCCAGCCACGTGACGCGCTGTACCACCGGGAGCTGCAGCTTGGTTCAAAACCAGAGATTCGCTGTATGTGTATCCGAGCTATATCAATAAATGTCCCGCAAACTGTTGCGCTTTCCGTCAAGTGTATTCATTTGTGCATGAAAGCGGATGTGACTGGAAGTCCAACACCGTGAGCTCATACAAACCCTTACAGGATATAGTAAAATATGTTCTCAAACACGGTCACATGACTGTTAAGGCTGAGCATGAGTGTAAATATACGAGAACATGCGCGCTCCTAACGAAACATCTCGCTTCAGTGACTCAACGTCAGAGTATATCATTCACAGTAGGTATCCCGTGCACCATACAGGGCGGTGCGCGGTGCGCGCCGCGCCCTGACAGCAGTCCCCAGACACGTACACCCAAACTGGCCACATATTGCTCGGCCGCCCGGCGCCGGGATAGAGGACCCCGGTAGCCGGACGGGCGGTCCGGACAGCGGCCGGCCTCCGCCCAAATCCTCAGCCGCCCACTCTGTCCTCAAAGAGCTGCTCGAACGCCGTGTGCACGTGCTGCAGCATGTCGCTGGCCAGCATGCTGCGGCCGTGCCGCTCGAACGCCAGCCGGGAGGCACGCCGCGTGAGGGCGCACGCGCCGTAGGCGGCCAGCAGTCGGGCGTCCACGGCCAGCGGCTGGTTGGTGGTCTTGGTCCAGTGGAGCAGCGTGGCCAGCGCGCCGGCCAGCAGGTCGCCCTGGCCGCCGCAGCGGCGCAGACTGCCCGGCTCCGAGCACCACAGCGCCGTGTCGCCGCACACCACCGCGTCGTCGCGGCCCTTCCGCACGATGGCCACGTCGCCGAGCTCGCGCGACAGGGCGCGCACGTGCTGCTCGCCGTAGTGCGCCACGGCCAGCTCCTCGTGCAGCACGGCCTTGTAGAGGCGGCCGAACTCTGCAGCGTTGGGCGTCAGCACGGCGCTGTGGTAGCCGCGCACCAAGTCGGGCGCCTGCGCCACCAGCCACAGCGCGTCCGCGTCGAACACCATCGGCAGCTCGAGCGGCCGCAGCGCCTCCACCAGGCGCTGCACCGTGTCCAGCGTGCGCCGGTCGCGGCCCAGGCCGGGCCCCACCACCAGCGAGCACAGCCGCGGCGCCCACTCGCGTATCTGAGCCACGGCGTCGGGCGCGTCCAGCACCGGGTGCACGATCACGTCCGGACCGTACGCCTTGATGGCGGCGGCCGCGTCGCGCGGGCAGAACACGTGGGCCAGGTCGGCGCCCGTCCGCATGGCCGTGATGGCAGCGAAGTAGGGCGCGCCCGTGTACTCTGCGCTGCCGCCCAGGACGCCCACGCGCCCCGCCTGGCCCTTGTGCTGCTGGGCGCGCAGCCGCGGCACCACGGCGCGCAGCGAGCGCAGCAGCTCCCCGGCGCCGGCCATCTCTGTCGGCACGTCCGTCATAGCGCCGCGGTCACCACGGCGCACTGCCGGAGGCACCGCGCGCGCAAACACGTCACTGCGGGAGCCAAGGTACACTCACATATCACAGAAAGAGGGAGGTCACGCGCACATCACTGCGGGAGGCACGGCGGACACGTCACAGAGAGGCAGGGCACACCGGTCAGCACCACACAACATGGCAAGTGTTTCACAAGGTAAACTGAAACCCTACCGACTAGATACTGTACACAACCTGCCCACTCTGAAACCCTCTCCTGATTAGTGTGACAACCTGGTGGAACAAAACAGAGAGAAAGAGGTAACAGCCCAATAAGAACCATGAAAAATGCAATGGCAGGACAGACATCCTGCAACTATTTTCAAAAGAAACCCATGGAGTATGGAAATAGAGATGGTAAAGGTTGGTGTAGTGCACTATTGGAGCTCTACACCCTCACTCTGGATCAGGTGTGCCCACTGCCCCCCCCCCCCCCATCCCAAAATACCTTCCGCCGCCTCTGAGCCTCTGCCCTTGTGAATCCTCCCCATCATAAGGTTCGGACTAAATTTATAATAAAAAGGCATCAGGCATTGGCGTATGACTAAAAAACAAATAAATTCCGTCACTTAACAATGCTTTAAGATTAATTAATCAAAGGAGCATTGCGACCATTGGTATATGTCAAGTTTACGTCCTAAGCACATATCAATGATGATTGTTTCACATTCCTACGTATTTTGACGTGCTGAATCCAAAAATCATACTTACATGTCTCGCAAGAACAAAATTATCACCAATACACTAAGCAATTACACCTTCCGACAACACACGATCAAAACAAATCGAGAGGAAATTGAAAGTGTCCAGCGTTGCCATTTGCGAAAAATATTTTGTCTTTTTTAATTTCGTGAAATAAAAACATTCAATATATTATAAAAATAAAAAGGAAATATGTAAAAAATATTTATTTAAAAAGAAATATTATTATTAGAAATAGAATAGCAAAACAACAAAGGGGAAATGTTGGGAACCGGGGTTATTGGGTGGGGGGGGGAGGAAAGGAAAATCCTGAGAACTGGGGGGCGATTACTTGTGCAAAGTTGGCCAAAATCAAGAATGATATCTAACAGTTGCTATTCAACTGTGAATAATGACGTCATAATATTTCTCGCGGCGAAGCAGCGCAGTGCCGAAGGCAATGCCTTAGGAGAGATTACAGGCAAGAGTAAATCAAATATTTTTAGGTTAAGTGGTTATGTATCTGGCTTCAGGCCGAAGGCCTGAAGCCTGATGCATGACCACTTAACCTAAAAATATTTGATTTACTCTTGCCTGCAATCTATTCCTGCAAGCAACTTTTTCCTTATCCCCGGTAGGCAAAAATCAGTAGGTTAGGTTAGGTTAGGTTAGGTTAGGTTAGGTTAGGTTAGGTTAGGTTAGGTTAGGTTAGGTTAGGTTAGGTTAGGTTAGGTTAGGTTAGGTTAGGTTAGGTTAGGTTAGGTTAGGTTAGGTTAGTTTAGGTTAGTTTAGGTTAGGTTAGGTTAGGTTAGGTCAGGTCAGGTTAGGTTAGGTAACAACTAGATTTGAGGCAAGAACCCTGATTCCTAAAATTTCCCAAATATTGTAGCCATTCTTATCGTATTTTTCTCCATCCCCCTCACCACAAACTCCGGTTCCCGACATTTCCCTATGACGTCATTTTCATTTTTTCTCTCCCCCACCCATGAACCCCGATTCCCAACATTTCCCTGTTTTTCTAGCCCTCCCCACCCAATAACCCCGGTTCCCAACATTTCCCCTTTGTTGTTTTGCTATTTAATTTCTTATATTTTTTAAAATAAATATTTTTTACATATTTCTTTTTTATTTTTATCATATATTGATTGTTTTTATTTCTGGACAGGAAATATTTTTCATCAATGGCAACGCTGCATACTTTCGATTTCCTCTTGACGTGTTTTGATCGTGCGGTGTCCGAAGGTGTAATTGCTTAGTGTATTGGTGATGATTTTGTTCTTGCGAGACATGTAAGTATGATTTTTGGATTCAGCATGTCAAAATATGTAAGATTATGAAAGAAATATCATTGAAATGTGCTTAGGACGTAAACTTGACATTTACCCGACCATTTACCGACGGAACAATAAAAATACTAAATTCAAGACAATTGCCATAAACCATTGAAAATTTGCAGAGCACCCACCTAACTCCCCACACCGGCACCAGGTAGGCCGCCTTGGGTTAGGCAGAGGGTTAGGAGGTCGTTAGGCCCGTTAGGCCTTGCGTTAGGCATCCAGTTTGGGGAGCAACGGGAGCAAGGCCCACAGTTTGACCACGTTGAGTTGTGTTTGTTGTACTGCAATGTAATTGTGAGCTGCGACGTCATTGATAGCCTTGGTCATTGGTACTCGAAGGTGGAATGACGCAGTAATTTTTAGACTCAAAGTAATTAGATTGAAAAATCGTAAGTTAGGAATATTCAATTGACCACGTGGCCTTTTTTGAAGGGCAGCGGTGCATAGAGAGATCCGTACCTACATAAGATCTCTAATCTCTATGCAGCGGTGTGCTTCAATAGATAAATCTGAAGACGTCATTTGTAAGATATTTTCCTTTCACTTGTAAATTTGAGCCCGAATCATTCGCTGTTTTACGAGCAGTCTGCTGATTCTGCCACTGGTATATGTTGGCATCTCATTGGCGAATAGCAAACATTGTGTTAGCTCCAACGTTAATTCCACCAAGAGAAGCCGAAACCGGTAGCGTGCTGATTGAAGAAAATAGTCACTAAGCAGCGCTCCATATTTGATTTTTGGGGTGCGGCGATCGAGGTACGTGCGATTTTCATCGATATTTTCAAGATATTTTATGAATTTGTCGCTGTTAAGTGCTTTTTTACTGTATTAATAGTATGCAGTGCGTTTTGTATTCATTTATTGTATTTACACCCAGTTGTGTGTCCTACAAGGAGCTGGACAAGCTATCGGTAAAGCTGGCGCGTCAAGTTTAAGTCCTAAGCAGATTTCATGGATAATTTTTTCATATTCTTACGTTATTTGACATCCTGAATCCAAAAATAATACTTATATGTCTCGCAAATAAAAGAAAAAACATAATCAAACCTGACCTACAACCTAACAACCTAAAACCTACAAACCTACCTACCTACAACCTACAAACCTACAACCTAACCTAACCTAAAACCTAAAATTTTTGCTGTAACATATTTGCGCCACGATTGTAGTTAGGACCTAAACTTAACATATACCGCTAGCGTCACCGTCCTGTCGGCGGTAGGTAGGTAGGTTGGGTTGTAGGATGGTAGGCTGTAGGGGTCGGAGAGGCACCTGACGGCTACGCGCCCTAATCCACGAAGAAGAAGAAGAAGGTGTAGGGGTTTATACAGCCTTGGCTGTTGGCTTGTAGGTAAGGTTAGGCGAGGTTAGATTGTGTTTTTTACTCGTGACTTCATTTACACATTAACGGTTAGCAGCGGCCAGCGATGGTGACCCCAGCTTTACCGATACCGACAAGCCAAAGTGCAACAATGAAAATTGAAATGTGTGTGGCATGATGGGACATAACTGTGGTTATTGTGGGGGAAATTAGGGTATTAGTATATATTAGGTCCGAGTGGCGAACCGATTATGAAAAGCACACTATATGATGTATTTTGACCTCCTGATTTCATATCTGATAGTTATTCATTCTGGAATCAAGCATCAAAGCACCTATGAACAGTGCTGGAAATGAGGCCGCTTTCTGGTCCCGGCGTTTTATTCTCCGGGTGAGTTAGCCCCGTCTAGCGCTTAGCCGTGTGCAATGAAATGGCTGTGCTAGACATGCTTCAGCCTCTGCATACTAATGCAAAATGTTGGCTCTGCAGGAAGATTTGTATTTTTCATGAAGCTACCTCTCCTTACACATTTCGCCACTGGCTTATACATATTTCCTGTTCGCTCATCGCTGATTGTATTTGTATTTGTATTTGTAAAGGCACGAACTATCCACACGGATGTGGTTTTTACAGTTCTTAGTCATATGAGGTACATAAAGCGAGGGTAAAACGCGACACATACAAATAAAAAACAAAAACACATACATACGCGCCTATTCCTACTAAAATCAGCTTCAAGTGACCTGAGAGAGGAGCCGCCGCTGCAGCTGTCTCTTAAACTTCCCGACTGACATATTCTCGAAGCCGTATGGAAGTCCGTTCATTTCCAGAGCTGCGCGGTACGCGAAACGCCTCTTCCCGGTTTCCGTTCTGACTCTTGGTAGAGATAAAAGATTGTCCTGTCTGGTGTGTCGCAAACGATCGGGAATGTCGCGGTTTGTGGTAAAAAGGTCGGCAAGACTCTCCGGCCCACTGGTGCGGCGGACCTTGTGGAGAAGGTTGAGGGTCTGGAAAAGGAAGAGGTCAGGAGCGTCAAACCATCCCAGCGCCTCCCGCTCACTTGAAACGTGGTCGAATTTACGTTTTCCGGAAACAATTCGAGCCGCAAAGTTGATGAGTTTTTGAAGGCGGTGCAGGTTTCCGGCTGCGCCAGAACCGTACACGACAAGGCAGTAGCGGATGTGCGAGAACACTAGGGATGTGATGATTTGAGGAAGGATTTCAGGCGGGAGGTAGTGACGTATGTGGGAAAGGCTGACAAGGATACCGCAGCACTTTCGGGAGACGGCAGACACGTGAGCGTCCCAGGTCAGTTGCTGGTCAAAGATAACTCCCAAGTTTCGCGCCTCAGGACGAGGGGTCAGGGAGGTGTCGCGAAACTTGACAGTGAATTTTGGGAGTGAGCGCAGATTTTGTCGTGAGCCAATGGTAAGAAGTTCAAACTTGGTTACGTTAACTTTTAAACCGTTGCTAAGAAAATAATCTCCAAGTGAGGCAAGAGCGGATTCCATGCGAACGATAAGTGATTCCATGCGCTGTTGAAAAAAATAGCTTTGTTATGCAAATACAGAAGCAACGTGTACCAATCCAAATCCAATCGCCTTTTTTCTTCCACCCGTATTATCGCATAGGAGATGAACTGAGTCGGAGCCGGAGCCGCCGGAGCCGGACCATTTTACTCGGAGTTGGAGAGGATTTTTCCTCCGGAGCCGGAGCCGTCTGCAATTTCCACGGCTCCGCATCCCTGGTTCTAACCTTTTGAATGGAAGGATTCACAAGGACAGAGCCCCCGCTAGGCGAGGCTTGTTGCGTTGACCCTGCCCTCTACCCTCCGATCGCGCATTCCGACTCTATGACAGAATTTGGAATCCAAAGTTTAATGGGCGCACATAGCCGCGCACGGCCGGTCCCCTCACTGACTTCGCCTGGCTACGACCTGCCACCAACGGCATCCATACCTGTCAGGAGGCTCATAAACGTCATGCGCCCATCGTGCTTTGAACCCGGGTCCCGGACTGTTATAACCGGGAACGCGTACTCTCACCACGCGGAGTCCAACGCTCTACCGACTGAGCTACGGGACCGGCTGGGATGATGTTGAATGTTGATGTATCTCCTCAGAAAGTGGAAGGAAAGCTGGTGTCCCTCAAGGCTACCAGCTCGCCAGGGCCTGACGCCATACACCCACGAATCCTTCACGAGTCGGCACAGGCCCTCTCCACCCCTCTGAGCATACTGTACTGTAAGTCTTTGGACTCTGGGTCGCTTCCGTTGGACTGGAAGACAGGTGAGATCACCCCAATCTTCAAGAAGGAAGACCGCCAACGCCACTCGAGCTATCGACCAATCACTCTTGACTGCCATCCCTGTCAAAGTCCTTGAATCTATTGTCCCAGACGCTCTCCTCCAACATTTCCGCGAAAACAGCCTGTTCACCAGCGCCCAGCACGACTTCCTCTCAAAGAGGTCGTGTACGACGCAACTGATGGAGGCAGTCGAGGGCTGCAGCACCGCCATCGAAAACGGAGACAACATCGACATCATCTACCAGGACTTCGCCAAGCCTTTGACTCTGTGCCACACCAACGTTTGATCTGCAAGCTGTTCGCATACGGCATCCAGGGCCCGCTTCTCAACTGGATCGCAGCCTGTCTGATCGATCGCCGACAGAGGGCTGAAGTCCATGGATGCAAGTCTTCATGGCCCCCGTGACCAGTGGCGTTCGACAGGAATCGGTTCTCGGACCTGTGCTGTTCACGGTCTTCGCTACCGATCTCCCTCGGAAGTCATCGGATCGGTCTAACTGTTTGCCGAGTGCCGACGACACCAAACTATACCGCCGCGTCAGGGCAGTAGCAATGACCTCCAGGCTGACATTGATGCACTCACTGGTTGGCCGTTGGTCTGAGAAGTGGCTGCTCCCTTTCAACGCCCAAAAATGCAAGGCGATGCACCTCGGCCCCCGAAACCCCGAGCACGCTTACTACTTAAACGGCTTCCTGATCCAGAACGCTGAAGAGGAGAAAGACCTCAGCATCGAAATCGACAACCAGCTCAAATTCCATAAGCAGACCGCGTCAGCCGTCGCAAAAGCCTCACATATTCTGGCCGTTGTGACTTGTGAGAGCTCATTCGTCAACATTGACGAACACACGGTGCCGCTTCTCTACAAGACCATGGTTCCGCCCCTCCCAGAATATGGCAACACAATCTTGGAACCGCTTGGGAAAGAGGACCAGAAAAGACTCGAACGCGTGCAACGACGTGCAACGAGAATGGTCGCCCAAATCAAGCACCTCCCGTACCCTGAAAGACTCCGTCGATTGGGACCGCCATCACGTCTACCGGAGACGCAGAGGCGACATGGTGACCGTATATCAGCTGCTGCACGGAGGGTTGGCCATGTCGCCAGAAGCCTTCCTGGCCCGGAACAACTCAACTCGAACCAGGGGCCACGAGTGGATGCTCGAGAAACCCAGGGCCACCAAACTCGTGCGCAGAAATGCGTTCAGCTTCTGGGTCATAAACGACTGGAACTCCTTTCCGAGTGCAGTGGTCATGGCACAGTCCGTCAACCAGCTCTAGGCCCGGCTGGACAAACATTGGGGCGGCATGATGTTCGACGCCCCTGTTCCCTGAGAGCCCAGTCTGTGTCCCGATACGAGCTCGATGAGAGCGGAATCCCCAGGCCAAGTGGCCTTTTTCAATCCCGATCACCACAAAGGTAAGGTAAGGTACCGTGATTACTGGATATTTGGATGCGTTAAAATCAGTTATTCATTACAGAGGCTGGAAAGTCTAGGTACAGGATTTCAGGTGTCGGGGCATAAACTTGTGTAAGGAGAACAAAATTTTTTGGACCCGACTGCGACCAGCAAAGGGTGGCAGGGTCTCATTTCCCCAATATTGGGTCAAACACCCCCCCCCCCCCGGTCCGGTGCGAGTGGCGCCGGCGCGCGTGAACGGTGTTTTTCTCTCATTTTCAGAATCGAAAGTTTCATCCGCGTTCACTTTTTGAGATTTCATGGAATGATGGACGAAGAATGCAAAGAAGCAGCCGACGCAGCCATCATACCAATATTGCCTGCGTGCTGCTTGATCTGTAATTCTCCAGATGCAACAACTAATGTGAACAACACCGTTATACAGGCCACAGGTATGTATTACTAGCGACATAGCACATCTTTTTTGGCAACCAGGTATGCGAGTGCCTACTGCCCATATGATTTTATTTCACAATATTTATACTGACACCTGGGAAATGTAACGTTTTTTTTCTGTTAATTGGTGTTGATCATTTATTTTGCGGTGATATTGGAATTCTAATCACACCCTATATTGTCATCGTGTTCTCACCAGCTGACCGGGTGCTGGTTCCTCTGAGGTAGGTAGTGTTTGCGCTATCCGGCCGTGTGCTGACCGGCAGGGTCTGCCCTCGCTGAGCTGGTGCGGCTGCTGGTGCCCGACGGACGCGACGAGCTGCAGCTGCTGCCCGCCATCTGCGCCAGCTGTACCGCCTTCGTCACCGAGTATGACGAGCTCCGCTCCCGGCAGCGCGACATTGAGCTCTACGTACGTCAACAGTACGCGGCCAGCCAGGCGGCGCGGGCGGCGCTGGACGTGGTCATAGAGCTGGGCGACAACCGCGTGTCGGTGCCGTACGGCGTGTACCGCGAGCACCGCGCCGCCGCCGCCGAGCAGCCGCCGCCGGCCGAGGCCGCCGCGGCGCCGGAGCAGCCGCCGGCCGCCGCCACCGCCGCCGAAACACCGCCGCCACCGGTCACACCGCCCCCGGCCGCACCGCGGCTGGAGCAGCAGCTGACTGAGCTGGACCTCGAGATCCACGTGGAGAGCGGCCGACAGTGCCACGTTTGTGATGCGAGGTTCCAGCTGTTCGGAGAGCTCGCTGTCCATCTGCGCGACGTGCACCACCTGAGCGGCAGCGAGATCCGCGCCGTGCGCAGCCGCTCCTCGGCGGCGCCGGCCGCCGCGCCGGCCCGGCCCGTGCCCTGCCCACTGTGCGCCGACCGCCAGTTCAGCTCGGCGGAGCGGGCGCGCGCGCACCTGGTGCAGCGGCACCGGCGCCAGCTGGAGGCCGGCGTACAGCTGCCGGCCGAGCTGGCCGTGCACCTTTGCCGCCACTGTGGCGCCGCCTTCCGCCGCGCAGACATGTGCCGCAAACACGAGGCCACGCACCGCGCCAGAGCCAGCGCGCACGCCTGCGAGCTGTGCGGCAAGACACTGCGCTACCGGCACGGTCTGAAACGGCATCTGCAGAGTCAGCACGGCCTGCCGGCCGAGCACCCGGCCGTGGCGCGCGCCGCCGCGCCGGCCGACCGGCACCCGTGCGACCGCTGCCCGCGCGTGTTCGCCGACTTCGGTCAGTACCTGTTCCACTGCCGCAGCGAGCACCTGGACGAGCCGGACGTCGGCTTCACGTGCGAGCTGTGCGACCGTCGGTTCGAGAAGCGCTCCGAGCTGCGGCTGCACCGCGACGCCCACCGCGAGACCAGCTACTCGTGCGTCACTTGCGAGAAACACTTTCGCACGCGACTGGCCTACCAGAAACACATGCGCACGCACGAGGGCGGCGGCGTAGCGTGCCAGCACTGCGGCAAGGTGTTCGACACCCGCTCCAACCTGGCCACCCACCTGCAGACGCACTCTGCGCGCCGCCAGCACGTGTGCGCTGACTGCGGCGCCGCCTTCAAGTTCGGCCAGACGCTGGCGCGCCACCGGGCCGTGCGCCACGGCAGCGGCACGCCGCGCTTCGTCTGCGACATCTGCGGCAAGGCGTTCCCGCTGGAGCACAGTCTGAACCTGCACCGCAGCCGGCACGGGCCGGCCACGCTGCCGTGCCCGCGCTGTCCGGCCCAGTTCACCAACCGGCCCGACCTGCGCCGCCACGTGCGCCGGCTGCACACGGCGGCGGCGGCCGACCCGCTGCAGCGCGCGCTGCTGGCGCTCACCGAGGACGAGACCGGCACGGACGCGGCGGCCGGCGGCCGGCCGCTCTGACAGCGCGCCAACACGACCGCCAGAGCAGCCGGCGCTTCCCTTTCTCACCGGTCAGGTCAGTTGGCTCTTATAATTATCTCCATTGTGATCGGTGTCTTTCATTTGTTCAGACTTTTTAAACGGGGCAAAATTATTCGAACAACCAAAATGGCCACTTCTAGCACCAAATCATACATCCCTTCCACCAGATTTGACGGCAAGCCAGATTGGACTGGTACATCTCCAAAAAGGACAATCTGCCACCAAAACGACGACCCACCACCAGAGATGCCAGATCAGATCTAGTATGCCATAATAAACTAAAAGCACCAAAGATTAGATCGAGGCCGCTAAAAACGAAGTATTTACAAAACATTGGTGAAAGAGACGATGAATGGCGTGCTTGATCATTAGTCGCGTTTACATAACATTTTTGACGAGGCTCTATAGCTCATTTATTTTGCGATAATTTCGAAGCAGTTATGTTCGTATATTTACTATTTAGAGGGGATAATTTTGTAAATTGTAAAGCACCATTGGCATCTTTTGCAACATGACGCAGTAGCGGCGGAACATTCTCAATTAACCCTATTCCTGGCGGGCTCCGCCGGGACAAGAAACTGGCGTGGGGGGGGGGGGCGATTCGGCCCCCCCTTCAGATCTCAAAAACTACACATCGCAGCGACAAACGGCAAACGGCGTTTGATAGGTCGTTTAAAGATCTACAACTTTTACATAAAACATTTTCAGGTCAGGTCAATATTGAGGTCACCAGAGGTCATCAACGATAAAATGTTTTGGAATTAGTTACCTATATAACTTTTAAACTAAGAAACATAGAGACATAAAACCAGTACATTTTTTGTTGCTCTCGCCGAGGCGATGCGAAATAAGTATGTGATGAGTGATGACCTTCACGGGTCAATTTGAAATTTGACCTGAGGTCAAGGTCAGGTCATCCATCAATGAGGTTGTGGGGTATGGTCATGCTGCATACCAAACGACGCGCCTTGACCAGGCGAGCAGCTTGGTACCACTTACAAGTCTTTAGCACCATCATGTCGTGATTTATTGACAGAAAAACGATTTATGACGTCACATGACCTCATATGACCTTTGCCGGTGCCCCTGTCAATTAGCGGCACCAGGATCATCACCGATGAGATAATCTTCCATAATACTGAAATAATTGGGTGGTTTTGACTCGTTTTACACGAAGCAGGAGGCGTTTCAATATTTTCCCATAGGCTTGTAATGTAAAGGTCACGAGTCTGGCCTGACCTCAGGTCACAGATATGAAAATTCTGTGATATACAAATTGCACATACTGGTACCCTAACTAAAACCTGAAGAGAAGAAATTGATCGGTCAAAAACTCTAGCTCTGGCGTGATTGCAAACTTTTCTGAGGTGGGGTCACCAAACCGCCTCTGGTGACCTGACCTGACCTGACCCGGCAGCTTTTTTGTCAAAATGTGCGCAATGAATGTTTAGAAAAAGTCACCGAGTATGAGCTTTAGTCTTGCGGCGTTTGGCAATGGCACAAGAAAAACCTGAAGGGGGGGGGGGCCGCCAGGAATAGGGTTAACGATAGGCGTTATCACAAGTGTATTCGCGGCCATTGGGGCGACGTAAGAAAAGAAGAAAACAACTGGCCCCAAGAACTTTAAATTATCAGTTAGCATGCACATTTTCCTTGATATGTAGAGGATTTACCATTAATTGTTAGAGAAAATTGCATTTAAAATCTTCCATTTATGCTTTTTTTCATCGTTTGCACAGTATGTTCTTTTACCACGGAATATATAGTCTACGACATGGAATGGACAAGATCGAGATTTCCTGTAACTGCCGAGTTTTTGGCGACCTGATGATTTAGTCGTGCGGATTCGCTGTGGTTACTTCCTTTACGAGGATGAAAGTATAGTTGCCAGACCTATAACTAATAGGGGAAGGTGGGGCATAACGGGGTACCGGGGCAATATGAGAAGGTGCATTTTATCTAATCAGGTGTTGCTGTCTGGAATCACTTCTGACCATTTAAACTTCGCTCGTTTGCCGCCCTTTTCCGGTGGACGCCGGCGGGAGGCGGCGTTGCTGAGGATGGTGGGTAAGGTTTTTTCATGGTGCTGATGTATTTTTCAACATTCGTTTGGTAACTTCCTAGGTGAAAATCCGTTCGAGTAGGTTTGTCATAGTCAGTGAAAGCAATGACTCTCGTCCTAGTCAACCTTTCGCTGCGATAGAAAGTTGCCGGCTGTTTTGATAAACATGAACGATCCTGCTCAATTGCCAATGTCCTTCGGGGGTTAAAACGGGTTTCCGGTAGAGGCGATATGGGGTGGTGGATTTTACCACATTTTACCACATTTACCCCATTTACGTGCCCAGAAGTGCTTTTTTGTTACAGTTAAAACTAGTTGCCTTTATTGGCCCACTCACGTTTCATAAATGCATTTAGAGGAGGGGTTGTGTTAAACGTTTCAAACGTTGTCATAATGTTTCTTCATTATAAGTAGGTACACAGGCACCGTGTATGTGCCTAATATATATTTTTGCCGAGATAAACTTTCATTTTCAGTAGCTTGGATCTTGGTTTAAGCGGCGAGTGCACAGGAACGTGCACCCAGCAGCCTGACACAAGTCCCAGATTTTCACCACGCCTTTTATCGTTTGTCGCAGTCCTCGAATGGAGTCGATGCTGGCGCCGCCACCGACCGTCCACCGCTGCAGCCAGGCGTCGCTCTCCTGAAGAAACTGCAAGTGTTCTCCCGCCGTTGCTGGATGGAGGCTGGATATCGCGCGTCGCTTTGAGCAGGGGTCGAACCGGTCGGAAGAGTTTAGCACATCGAGCAGGTCGTTGAGGCGCAGCAGGAGAGTAGCAGTCGGGAGTGCAGTGCGCGGGAGCTTGCCGTGGGTCGCATGCAATGTGATTGCTGCTGCTACTGTCCGGCTCATCACCTGTAGGGCATAGCTGACTTTCATTTTTCAAAGCTGTTTGGCCTGATGTGTTTCTGGCTTAGTTTTGGAGCAGCCCGTGGGAAAGAAGCGCATTCCAGTGCGTAGAGTGTTTCTAAATGACTCCAAGAGGCTACTTCACCGTCTACTTCAATATCGTATTTCATTAATGCATTTCGTATGCATTTGAAGATGTGAGGCACGTCATACAGAGCAGCAACCTCGTGCCCGTCCACGGTGAACAAGCCGGTTTCCGCAGCTCCGAGCAGTCTGTAGGTCGCCTGGTTGTTCTTTGACATGTCACAAGTTGTAGCTAGCACAGTGAATCCCGCTGTTGTTGTTACACGTTGGACACACTGTGTTAACAGCTGCTGCTGCACAACGGCCTTGGTCGTTCCGGAACTCAGAAAGAAACCGATGGGCTGTTTCCAGCGTTTGGTGACACTGACGCCCGCACCATCATGACCAAGGCGTGGTCGGCGCAGGCATTGGCGCGGCAGAGAGAGCCATGATCAGTGAAGCCCTCGATGACGTCATCACCCCGCTGGTAGGCCAACCTTGGTTTCAGCTGCATTTCGTCGAACGAAATGATGCACAGCTTGTCCTTGGCACTTGCTCCGGCGAACTTCTCTTTTATGAGAGCCAAGATAGCGTCATGAAAGCCAGCTCGCATCTGTATTTTTCCCATCTTCCTCCGCAGAGTTCGAGGATGGGGAAGGACGTACCGTTTTTGTAGGAACCGATACGCCCTGGGACCAAGGCCATATATAGTCCTGGGACCCTGAAAGTAGAGCGCGAGTGCTCGCACTTCCTCATCTTCATCAAATTTTAGACGAATTTCATCAAATTTCATTTAATTTTAGACCAATGTCAAAACTCTAATGCAATGTATATGTATAAATGCTCCCGTAACAATGTGTGCTAAAAGTTTCCAATAAAATATACGGTTACCATTTCGAAGTCACAGTCACAACTTGGGCCTTTAAGTTGAAGACGAATCATTCGACGATTGTTAAGAAAAAATGTATGAAATGTTAAGAAAATATATGAAAATGTACACCCACGTGGAAAGAAATTCATCCGCATCCTCCGGATCTCCGGATATTCATCCGGCAAAATCCTTGATTTTTGGTTACACACGTGGCAATGCTAATCGAAGCTCCTGTCCATTCCATGTCGTAGACTATATATTCCGTGCTTTTACTAAGCTAGAAACACTAATTAGAAATAGTTCCCGCATCATCAAGAACAATAGGGAAGGCTTGAAGTGAATACAATAATCTAAACGGTTTTGTAATCCATGTGAAGACACTTCTAAAAATGCCTGTAGAAATATTAAAGGCAAAAGTTCAACTTTTTCACAAGACGGATGGCTATAAACCTATTCAACGTGTGACAACTCAGCCGGTATTTCGTCGCCTAAAGCCCAGCTTTCCCTAGTGACCGATAGAGGCGCTGCTATCGATGTCCGCCCGTGCCGCCTAACGAAGGGGGGGAGGGCACTGCCGACTTAAGGTCCCATTCTTTCCATGCAACGCCCATAGGGCTAATGTTAAAATGCCAAAATTAAAGGGGGGCACGGTGCCCCGGTGCCCTCCCCGTTCCGCCGCGTATGACATGACGGAAGGAGCTATAAGCTTGCTACAATCCCTATTTAAACGGGGCTATTGTAGTCAGTCCAAGGCCGTATATAGAAGGTAAAATCGTCCGGCGATTTGTTTACTTTTGCTCAGCTGACGAAATGACGTCATTCGTCGTCACCGTAAAACGCGATACGCTTCCATGCAGGCGCCAGGTCGCTATGTTATTAGCGCATCGATAGAGAATGACTCGTGTAAGTTATTTACGTACTTTTTCAATCTTTTTTTTTGTCGTTTCCAAGGAATTCCTGTCTATAATTTGGGAATTGTCGCAAATAATGTCGCCGTTTCGGTTCCGCTCCCACAGCATGTTCCGGTCCCGCTGGGCGCTGCTATGTCGTACAGTGCCGGTCTCTCCTGTGTCCCGTGTCTGCAGTTAAATCCTGCTCCTAGTCTCCCCGCATTGGCGGGGCACTTGTAGTGTCGCGCCGGACACCATGAAGGTGTCACCGATCCGGTCCCATTCGTTGTCACTTGTCAGTCCCGGTCCAAATGCCGCTGGTTCCGCTCAAGGCCGTGCGCAGTACAATATTCGGCGTTTCTGGGAATTGCGACGACTTTAGCGATATTGAACGATTAGATTATGTTGTTCCAGCTTCCATAAACCTGGTAAACCGGTTTGTGTTAATGTGGTGCCACAAACAATAATATAGAAGGAGCTTACATTAATGCATTATCGGGTGGAAACACCTCGACTCAGACGG
This sequence comes from Amphibalanus amphitrite, assembly GCF_019059575.1. Taxonomy (NCBI): domain Eukaryota; kingdom Metazoa; phylum Arthropoda; class Thecostraca; order Balanomorpha; family Balanidae; genus Amphibalanus; species Amphibalanus amphitrite. Next base: position 50,748 of record NW_024883163.1, read on the forward strand.
CAATTGACTGAGCAAACATTGACCAACGCTTGGTTGTGGGTCAACATCGTTGCTAGAATGTCGTAAGTTACGTGGATTTGGACTACTTGCTTTGGTTACAAGCTTGCCTCACAATTTGCATTAAAGCCATACGAGGCTTTGCTCACACCAGTTGTACCGGCATGTCGATTGTTGATGGTCCGGCCGGGGCACCGGAGCGCCGAAACTGAAGCGTGAACGGTGGCCTGAGACAGGAGCGATCTAATAAGACATGTCAGAGCCAGAAGGGTGATAGGAATCGGCCGAGGGGAGAGACATTGGTCCGGGTGGCCACCCCGGTGAGCCGCCGGGACTGATCCCACCACGATGACATATCCACTGTTCAGACCATCCAGCCGCGATCAGGCCACCTCACCGCACGTAAACATTCCTATCAGAATTAAATCACGTCTGATGAAGGCGACCGTATAACCCTGATCAGGGGGTCTGAGACATGAAGGATTTGTGTCCTGAGAGTGGAATAGAGGGAACGATTTTGAACTTTCTGTCCTTTTACTTTTGTAATGAAATAACGTTTTTTCGTTGAATATCATCTCTTCGGGAACTCAGTCATTTTAATGACAAGTTGAAGTGGCTGATACAATTCGTCACCTCGCTGTGACTTCCACGTCCCTTTGATCAAGCCAACAAGAAAGCACACAAGGCGAGAGGTGTACAAAGTCTAATTACAGCGATCGCAGTCGACATCAAGCACAACAGTGCGCGGATCAAGGGGAACATACCTTCTGCGGGAAAACGAAAGGAAATTTAGGACCAGATCACTGCACACGACACTACACACGCATGCGACTCTTTCTTCAGACACCTGCAGATCTCCGTCAGTCCAATGTGCATGCAATGCAGCGGATCGGGAGAGTCAACGACACTTACACAAATATCAGTTCACGCAGAAACATAAATACACAAATACACACAAACGGCATCCAAAACGTTCGAACTTTCACCCGGAATTGTCATCGCCGAGACTGTACCGTGTTGCCTAAGTCCTGCTCCTCGCGTGTTGCGCTGTTTTACGGACACGGTACCGCTCGGCTTCTGCTTCGGCACGGGCGGTGTTAAGCCACCGGAGGCGCAGGTGGAGTCGCGTGCTGGCGAGCTTTCGTGCGACTCGCTCGTCCAGCTCCGGTGCCTTGGCCAGCACACAGGCGACTAGTCGCTTGACGATCCCCGGCGCTACGTCAGCAGTCGAGCCCATCACATCACAGAACCTGGTGTTGAAGTCCTCGACCACCTCCATCCACCACTCACTGGGAACGTAGAGGTTTCCGCGGCTAATTGTCTGCAGCCACCGGCTCGGCACGAACGCTGACGCCGGAGAGCAGGAGCTTGGCTGACCCAGACCGCTGCACAGGTGGCGGCACTTGGAGGCCACGTAGCCTGCCACAAAGGCAAGCGCCTCGCGGTCGACCCCCAGTTCGTCCGTCACCGGCGCGGCGGCGGCCGCTCCCTCCGCAGCCGGCAGAGGGTCGTCGTCATCGCCCGTGGCGGGCGGTAGCGGCGGCTGGTCCATGGCGGACTGATAGGCAGCCTCCCAGTTCTCTCGCTGCTCGGAGGCCTCGGCGTCTGCTGGGTCAATGAGCTGAAACAAGATAGCAAAGTTTGTTACTTAAAGGGAGATTATGACCTTTTTCCACAAAATCTGAGTTAGGACCATTTTCTGACAAAACACAACAAGTTATAATGTAAATTAAAACCATTTTGCTCAATTCGGTACCTTGCCGCAAATATCTCAACTTGAAGTCACGTTAGCGGGGAGCGCTGAAAATGACCGTTGAATAAGTACTTACATCACTTTTTGGTACTTGCATGTAATTTTGTAAAATGAGCGTATTCATTACATTTGATCTTCATCACATCTAGTTAGTTAATGGTCGTCTATAGTGCCTTCAAAAGATATTCATGGTTTGGGGGTGGTTTATGTCTAAATTTACGCAACTATTTTTCCTGTTCATCATCTGTGGCCATATGCTGCTATTTTAGTAGCAACGACTCAATTTTGAATCGGTCCCGCCGACTGCACAATAAAAGAAGATAGATACAACACTTTTGCGGCATCACTGAAAAACTTATGCAGTACTGTTATCAAAATTCTCATAACACCGTTCGACAAACCTGAAGTCTTTTTGAAATAAATATGCTTGTATTTTCGCTTCAGGCTCTGAGGCCAAAATAATGAATTTCGTAGTCGCAATCGCAAGATTTGGCTGCGTTTCTGGCGCATGCCGTTCATTTGTGGCGCAAAATAATGCTTGGAAACAAAGAAGCGTAGGCACTGTGTACCCCCGAATTAGAATCTAATTAATTCTAAAGCGAATTAACTCTAATTCAAATTAGAATCCTTACAACCAAGCAACGACAAGGCGATAACATAAACAAAAACCCAAGCGTCGCTGTTTGAAACAAAAGCGCCATATACTGCGACTTTTTTTTTTATAGAGAAGGACAACACATTTCGGTGGGTGTTACAAGTACTGCAAGTACTGCTTCTTTTTTGCAAAAATAAAAGCCTTTTTCACATACGAAAATGTGCTAGGAAATTTTCATATTTTATAGAAACTACAGTAGAAATAGTATAGATGTCGAGTAATTTTTATTTAAGAAAAAAGAAAGCTCATTATCTCCCTTTAATTTGGATTTATTTCCGATGGAGTCTTGAATTTGCATGCGTGAGGCTTGAATGAGGATCACGCATGATTTATATTCGTCCTGGACGTAGATGAAGGGGGAGGAGGGGGGGGGGGGGTGATTGTAAGAAAATGTTTTATAGTGCAATGGATACGATAAGTCAATCTTGGGCTACATACTTGTATCAAACGTAATAAGCACCTGGGAAAGCAAATGCAAGGTCAGAAATGAGTTAGGAATTACTAGCATGCGATATTGCGGCTACGCAAAACCACACACACACAAAAAGACAACATGCCCAGAGCTTTTTTTGAAATAAGCCTTTCAAATGTGTCTGCCGGCGACTCACTACCTTGAATTTGCCATTTGTCTTAGCAATGCTTCGTCTCCCGTTAGCTCGTAACATAATTATAACATATGTAGTAGGGATGTTAAGCCTCGAGTGAAACAAGAAGAAGCCTTTAAGAATTTATAGAAGCCAATAAATTTACTTCCTACGAAAGACGAAATCAACTATTCTTCAGCTATGTTCATTGTTCATACCTCTACGTCCAGACCTTCATAGGCAGCGTTTGTGACGTTGTTGGGCGTCAGCGGCTGAGCACAGGTGCTGAGGAAGTCTGTATCTCCCTCCACCTGCACTGGGAGACTCCGGCTCTGCACAGCGGCCAGCGGCGACGGCGCCATCAGCATAATCCTCAGACGTATGCGGGACTCCACCGCGTCTGGAGTGGTGTTCCGACCGCACATGCCCCGGAGCTGGGAGAACGCGTTCTCGACGCAATCTTGATTAACATGAGAGGTCATGATGTATCCCAGCCCGGGGCACGCGGTTTGCGCGTCCAGGTAGAGGCCGCGCAGGGATGCGTTCGTGCGGAGGACGCCGTGCTGAAACGGCAGGAGGGTAGCTCGGCCAAGAGGCTGCTTGGACGTCGCCTTGCGCGCCCCGCGCACGAGCTCATCCATGGCCGCCAGGGCCTGGTCTTGGCGTGCCTTGATCTCGGCGGTGATCCCGTAGCCGCAGCGCTCTTCTGATCGTACGGCGAGCGGCTATTGACGACGTCGAACCAGGCGTCAACAACTTTCACCGCTCGGGCCTGTACCGCTCGACGCGGTACGTATGTTTCCATCGCGCAGGTCACCGTGCTCGAGAACGTCCGAGTAGCGAGGTGGACCCGTTGGCTGACCTGCCCCTTCGCCTGAAACAATGAGACAATTGGATAGTCAGCAGGACATCCTCAGTTGGCTACCAACCTAGTCTCATTCTTAATATGTCTTTGTGCAACACTGTTACCAACATACATTTTTACGCCTGCGACAGACAGACCGACAGACAGACAGACAGACAGACAGACAGACAGACAGACAGACAGACAGACAGACAGACAGACAGACAGACAGACAGACAGACAGACAGACAGACAGACAGACAGACAGACAGACAGACAGACAGACAGACAGACAGACAGACAGACAGACAGACAGACAGACAGACAGACAGACAGACAGACAGACAGACAGACAGACAGACAGACAGACAGACAGACAGACAGACAGACAGACAGACAGACAGACAGACAGACAGACAGACAGACAGACAGACAGACAGACAGACAGACAGACAGACAGACAGACAGACAGACAGACAGACAGACAGACAGACAGACAGACAGACAGACAGACAGACAGACAGACAGACAGACAGACAGACAGACAGACAGACAGACAGACAGACAGACAGACAGACAGACAGACAGACAGACAGACAGACAGACAGACAGACAGACAGACAGACAGACAGACAGACAGACAGACAGACAGACAGACAGACAGACACAGACAGACAGACAGACAGACAGACAGACAGACAGACAGACAGACAGACAGACAGACAGACAGACAGACAGACAGACAGACAGACAGACAGACAGACAGACAGACAGACAGACAGACAGACAGACAGACAGACAGACAGACAGACAGACAGACAGACAGACAGACAGACAGACAGACAGACAGACAGACAGACAGACAGACAGACAGACAGACAGACAGACAGACAGACAGACAGACAGACAGACAGACAGACAGACAGACAGACAGACAGACAGACAGACAGACAGACAGACAGACAGACAGACAGACAGACAGACAGACAGACAGACAGACAGACAGACAGACAGACAGACAGACAGACAGACAGACAGACAGACAGACAGACAGACAGACAGACAGACAGACAGACAGACAGACAGACAGACAGACAGACAGACAGACAGACAGACAGACAGACAGACAGACAGACAGACAGACAGACAGACAGACAGACAGACAGACAGACAGACAGACAGACAGACAGACAGACAGACAGACAGACAGACAGACAGACAGACAGACAGACAGACAGACAGACAGACAGACAGACAGACAGACAGACAGACAGACAGACAGACAGACAGACAGACAGACAGACAGACAGACAGACAGACAGACAGACAGACAGACAGACAGACAGACAGACAGACAGACAGACAGACAGACAGACAGACAGACAGACAGACAGACAGACAGACAGACAGACAGACAGACAGACAGACAGACAGACAGACAGACAGACAGACAGACAGACAGACAGACAGACAGACAGACAGACAGACAGACAGACAGACAGACAGACAGACAGACAGACAGACAGACAGACAGACAGACAGACAGACAGACAGACAGACAGACAGACAGACAGACAGACAGACAGACAGACAGACAGACAGACAGACAGACAGACAGACAGACAGACAGACAGACAGACAGACAGACAGACAGACAGACAGACAGACAGACAGACAGACAGACAGACAGACAGACAGACAGACAGACAGACAGACAGACAGACAGACAGACAGACAGACAGACAGACAGACAGACAGACAGACAGACAGACAGACAGACAGACAGACAGACAGACAGACAGACAGACAGACAGACAGACAGACAGACAGACAGACAGACAGACAGACAGACAGACAGACAGACAGACAGACAGACAGACAGACAGACAGACAGACAGACAGACAGACAGACAGACAGACAGACAGACAGACAGACAGACAGACAGACAGACAGACAGACAGACAGACAGACAGACAGACAGACAGACAGACAGACAGACAGACAGACAGACAGACAGACAGACAGACAGACAGACAGACAGACAGACAGACAGACAGACAGACAGACAGACAGACAGACAGACAGACAGACAGACAGACAGACAGACAGACAGACAGACAGACAGACAGACAGACAGACAGACAGACAGACAGACAGACAGACAGACAGACAGACAGACAGACAGACAGACAGACAGACAGACAGACAGACAGACAGACAGACAGACAGACAGACAGACAGACAGACAGACAGACAGACAGACAGACAGACAGACAGACAGACAGACAGACAGACAGACAGACAGACAGACAGACAGACAGACAGACAGACAGACAGACAGACAGACAGACAGACAGACAGACAGACAGACAGACAGACAGACAGACAGACAGACAGACAGACAGACAGACAGACAGACAGACAGACAGACAGACAGACAGACAGACAGACAGACAGACAGACAGACAGACAGACAGACAGACAGACAGACAGACAGACAGACAGACAGACAGACAGACAGACAGACAGACAGACAGACAGACAGACAGACAGACAGACAGACAGACAGACAGACAGACAGACAGACAGACAGACAGACAGACAGACAGACAGACAGACAGACAGACAGACAGACAGACAGACAGACAGACAGACAGACAGACAGACAGACAGACAGACAGACAGACAGACAGACAGACAGACAGACAGACAGACAGACAGACAGACAGACAGACAGACAGACAGACAGACAGACAGACAGACAGACAGACAGACAGACAGACAGACAGACAGACAGACAGACAGACAGACAGACAGACAGACAGACAGACAGACAGACAGACAGACAGACAGACAGACAGACAGACAGACAGACAGACAGACAGACAGACAGACAGACAGACAGACAGACAGACAGACAGACAGACAGACAGACAGACAGACAGACAGACAGACAGACAGACAGACAGACTCATCAGTCCTGACCTGAATAATTTTGTAAGCTTATACCATTTTTCCGTTTCTGTCGTATTTTCTAGACACATTCAGTATCAACAGTCTACGATCGATGTCGCCTTTTCTTGTGAGTGCTCCAAACCTTCTACCATCCGATCCTTAGCGCTATAGCTAGGCAGATGTCGCAATGAGCTCATTTCAGCTTTGCTGCTAAACCTGACTAACCCATGATAGTCTATATTCTATACATGAAATGCCCGAATCTCACAGCCGAAAAGTGGAAAGGTGATGATTTTGCAAAGATTACAGAAATCATTACGGAAATTACAGGAATTACAGTTGCTAACAAGATATTTATAACTAGGTTGGAAATGTGGACACTTACTTCGACACATAGGTCGGTCAGCTTCGGACACAGGCGCAGCTCGCCAGCGTCATGGGCTAGCAGCTCCTTGAAACTGCCGCGACCAAGGAGCGACAAGCCACCTCGCCCGTTTGGGATGAGGAGACCACCATTCTCCTCCATGACGTGAGTACGCAGGAGTTTTATTAGGTGGGGTGCGTCTGCGAACACCCACAGCCTCCTAGGAAAGGAAAAGGTTTGGAATCGGATAAAGGTAGAACATGGAATAAGGACACACAACAGAGCATGGATGGATATGTAAGACACCTCAGTCTTCAGAATGTAAGACACCTCAGTCTTCAGATACAGCCTCCGGTCTTACTGCATGTCTCTGTATTCCTGTGTTCTCAGCTTGACCGAACACACAACACACAACCAGCCGCGCCTCCGGCCGCGCTCCACACACACCCTCTGCCCAGCGCTCTGCTCCGCTCTGCTCGCGCGCCGACGCGCGACCGCTTCCCGCCACAGCCGGGAACACGATTTAGCCGTGCATCCTTCACGGATCTCGGCCACTAAATAATATTATACCTACTTACACTCCTCCCCTCCTATTGAACAATATGCCAACGACAGTCACAACAAACGCTTAATCAAAAGACCAGTGAGCAGGGTCGAACCGTTTCGGGGGGCGTACCTCACGCTCGAAACGGGTGACAGTTCGCGGCCGCTGATCCACATCCCGCGGCGGCTCGGCATCGAACGGCGGCGGCGGGGACGGCGGTGGAACATGTGGTATCTCCGGCCGGTGCGGCACAGCGTCATGGAGCAGTACAGGGTCAGGTGGCGGCACACAGTCAGGTCGCATCTCGGGCAGACGCGGCATCGGCACGTGCGGCAAAACAACAGGTTGCGGTACATAGCGGCCAGCTGTGACACCTTGGGGCGGAAATACAATTGGCGCCCCACCCATACCAGGCACACTATGGGGCCGGGCAATGGGCGTTTCCGGCACATCTCGCCAGAGAGACAACCCATGCGCTCTTGTCGCGGTCCTGTGCCCCTCACTCACAGCCGGCGGGCGCTCCACTGTGTTGTCCGGCTTCAAGCGGTTGTGGTGCACCACCAGACTGCGCCGCTTTCCCTCCTCGCGCACTCGATAGTTCACTGGTCCACATTGTTCTATGATCTCAGCCGCACGCCAAGGCCTCACAAACTTATGATATTCACCGCGCTTCGGTACATTGCGAAACAAGAACACTTTGTCACCCGGGCGATACGACCACTCGTTCATTCTGCGCTCATACAAAGCTTTGTTGCGGTCATGGGACAGCTGATCGCGCTTAACCACATCCTTAAAAGTAAGTCGGAGTGTCTCTCTCAAATCGTCTATGTACTGGGGGAAGGTTGGGGCCCGATCCACAACCGGCCGATCACCCAGCGAGGCTTCCACCGGCAGGCGGGGCTCTCGCCCAAACATCAAGGCGAACGGAGAGTATCCCGTGCTGTCGTGCACCTGACTCCGGTAGGCGAGCATGAGCATCGGAAGATGCTTATCCCACTCCGTGTGCTGCTCAACAAACTTGGCCAGCATGTTCAAAATGGTGCGATTGGCTCGCTCAGTCATCCCGTTGCCCATAGGGTGATAACTGGATGTCTGAGACTGCTGAATGCCGAGCAGTTCGCTCACAGCTTTCATCACCGCACCGACAAAGTTCCGACCTTGGTCCGAGTGCACACGTTTCATGACGCCAAAACGAGAAATAAACTCATTTACAAGAACATTCGCAATCGTAGTAGCCTTTTCATCCGCGAGGGGATACGCTTCAACCCAGCGTGTGAAGTGATCAGTGATCACTAGCAGGTGTTTGTAGCCTCGAGCGGTTTCCGGCAGGTTGGTCACAAGGTCCATGGACACCAGCTCCATCGGCTCGGACGCAGACAACTGCCCCATACTCGCACATGGGCGGGGAGTCGGAGAGTTTCGCGAGGCACAGCGGCGGCACTGTTCGCAAAACTCAGTCACCGTACGCTCCAGGAGCGGCCACCAAAACCTGAGTCGCGCGACTTTCGCCAGCTTTGAAGCGTTGAAGTGCCCACCCGACGGACCATCATGAAGCGACCCCAGCACCACAGGCACGAGCTGGGGTGGGACTACCAGCTGCAGCTGGTCGTGCCCCCTCGGCCCAGCCCGGAACACTCTGTACAGAACATTATCAATCAAACGCAGACGTGACCACTGCCTCCAGTACGGCAGAGCGCCCTTTGACACGGAGGACTGGGAGGGCCGCTGTGTGCTCCCAGCAAGCTGCCTCTCCCTCAAAATCAGCATCATCGACATGGCCGGGGATCACAACTTCACAGTTTGGGGGTATAGCGTACGTTTCCTGTACAGACACCCTGCACACACGAGTCGTCGGTCGCTCAGGCAACACCGTGGCGACCGGCTGACGGTTCACCTGGTTTGCAGGTGTCAGCTGCTTCGTCGATAAGTCAAGAACAAACGGGTAGTGCGCGAAAAAATCCATGCCCAGGAGGCAGTCGATGGGACCGATTTCGTCGGATACAAACACAGAGAGCGGGTATGACACATTATCGATAACAAAATGCACTGCACACCGACCGAGCAGACGCAACGGCTGTTGAGTTGCAGTTTTAGCGGTGACGTCACAACATTGTAGCTGGGGACGCGCTGAAATCTGATCATAAATCCGCCTGTGAACTATTGTTATAGCACTTCCTGTATCCACAACAAGCTGCGCTGGCACCTTACTAACCTTTGCCTTGACCGTAATGTCCGACGCCGATGCAGCGCAGTTATTCAAAACTCTCGGTCCCGGCGGCCGAGTGACCGGGGAGCGCGCGCGCCGCCCTGAGCGCCCTCCCCTCCGGCGTTTCCCGAGAGGCGGCACGTGCGCTGAACATGGCCCACCTTCCCACAGGCAAAGCACCTGGCTAGACGGAAACGACAATCTGGTTTCCCGTGACCCGTCTCCCCACAACACAGACATATGGGCATTGACACGTCACACTCCTGTCGTCCCCGGGCCCGGTCATGCCTCATCTGTCCCATCCGGTTAGTAGCAGCCAGCTGCAACTCCAGCTGCCCAATGCGGCGCAGAATTTGCTCCAGCACTGATGGTTCTGCAGCCTCGCCTCCCACTTTACGCACCCCCGGTCGCTCTGAGTCCGATCCGGCCGGCCCAGCCTCCGCCTGGTCGAGGGCGGGCTCGGACCGGGCGCCATCGCCGCCCACTGCACACACGCGCTGTCCCTGGCCCACCGGTCCCCGAGACAGACGATCAGCAGCCAGCACGTTTTGCACACTTTTTACGGCTGCATCAAAGGTCACAGATCCCAAAGACACCACTGCATGAGCCAACCGCTGAGGCAAGGCGGCCAGGAGGAAATAGTGAAAGAGATGCGTATCAGGCGAGTGGGCGCCAAACACGGCAGTGACCAGGCCGCGCAGCTGAACAATGAAGGTGTCCAGTGACTGAGCCGTCGGGTCGAATTTGAGCGCCTGCAGCGCGCTGTGGCAGTCCAAGGCGCTAGCGTCCGGGAACACGGCTCCGAGACGGTCTAGCAGAGTGTCGATTGAGCCGTCAGCAGGACGCTCAAACGTGTCGAACGCCTCTCGGGCCGCTCCATCCAGACACAGCGGCAAACAGTTCAGAGTCGCCTCACCCGTGAACGACTGCACGGCACAAAAACTCTTAAAATCCTCTCGGAAACGACGAAATGACCCCCGACCGTCATACCTGGGTGGCGCGAAGTGAGCCATTTCCTCTTGAGATAATCACGACGTCGTCGTAAATCACTGCGTATCACTTGGGGCGTGAAAAAATCAAATGTTTATATAACAGCTGGGGCATTCCACGATAGATCGTACCAGGCTCGTCACCCTCATCTCTCAGATTTTAATGAAAATCGGTCCTAGGGGTAATCATAGTCCCCAAAGACGCCTGGCAAAATATCAGACTTCTCAGATCAAAACTTTTTGAGTTGTATTGCATTATATTTTTTTAACTTCGGTATGTAACGGTGAGTTTGATGGCCTATAGCTCAAAAACGGGTTAAGCAACCAACAAAAAGTAAACAACACTAAGCTTGCGATGAATCAAAAATTAATATTACTATTTAAAAATTCCAAAGAAAAAAATTCATTGTTGAGCAAAAACCTTAATCTTTTTTCATTTGCCTCTAATGACTTTTGGGACCAAAATTTTTCACATTTTTATTTTTTCAAAATAAACTTCATGTCATTGCAAATCGACATGCAAAAAAATTAGAAAGGTGTTCTTTCTATAAGTTCCTCATTTTCCCGCAAACAAAATGGGTTTCGGAGGGGTTGATACGACCCCAGCACGCCCCGCAGGGGGCTGACCGTGGTCAGAGCTGCTGCTTAGCCGGGGTCATCTGGCTCCGGCTGTGCGGCGGCTGTGACTTCGGCCAGTAAGGGGAGTAGCGCCCCCTCGGCCCCAGCTTGACGCGCGTTTTGACCTGGACTTGCCTTGCTTACTGGATGGATTGTCTGCAGGATTGGCCCCGCAGGGGGTTGGCAGTGGCCGGGGTCGCTGTCGGACTGGGTTCCTTGGGCCTTTGCCCCGCGGCGGCCTTGGCCTCGGCCAGCAAGGGGAGTAGCACCCCCTCGGCCCCAGCTTGACCCATGCTTGCTTGCGACTTGCTTTGATCGCTGGTTGGACAGATGGTACGGCCCGACTCTTCTTGGTTTTCGTGGTTTTGTTTCTCTTGAGCGGTCTCTGTTTGCTTTTGCTTTGCTTTTCACCGGATGTCCGCGTTTCTTTCGATCACAGCTTTCTGATTCTTTTCCTACCTTTTTCGTTGTTTTTGCACCCGCAGGAACACAGCCGAGTTGGGCTAGTGTAAGGGGAGTGGCGTCCCCTCGGGTACCAGCCGGTTTTACTAGGCTAGGCGAGCCGACCCGTACCCCAGGACAACGGGATCCTGGAGGTTGAGCCCCCCACCGTGCGGAGCCAGTCGCGGTGGCTGGGCAACACGCCTCTTTGGCCCTGAGTTCTGTAAGGGCGGGACACTCAGTGGGGCGCCGCACTTGAGGAGCCATTCCCAGTCGTGACGCCGCCGGGGGTGGTGTCTGAGAGGTGTCGCCGGCGGGGTTCGGGCACTTGTGCTCGTCCTCCGTCGGTGGGACTGATCTGTCGCTGCCCCTGGCGGTGACTCGGCTAGGCGTCAAGGGAGGAGGCGGTATCCGACCGTGGGGGGTGGTGAGTCTCTCTCTCCCCCGCGGAAGGTGCCGCCAAGTCCCGTACAGTCAGCTCGGCCGTCCCAGGCCTTGTAGCGGCGCCGTTGCGGAGCGTCGGCGGCCGAGCTGGCGGAGACCAAGCACACTCCATGGATAACTCGACCAACCCCCCTTCCCCCACTCTTACCAATCCTTCGGCCTCGGCCGATCCTCGCCCGTTGGCCTCGGCCGACAGGCGAACGGTGCTTGAAAAAGGTCCACGATCTCCTAAGATCCTCATCTTCCGGAGCGCAGACAGGGAGCTGAGCTCTCTGTCGCCCTTCCAGCGGAAGGATGGCTGCGACCGGTTCGGTTCGATAGTTCGTTGTGACCGGATGCGTGATGGCGCGCTGGAGGTCGAGTTCAGGAAAAGCGAGGAGGCGGCGAAAGCATTGGACGCTACTCGCTTCGTGTTCTCCGAGGGACGGGCATCCGGCCGGAGGCTCGTTTCCATCCCGCTTACAGTGGAGCCCCACCGTTCTAAGAACTCCTCACGAGGGGTCATTAACTGTTTCGATTTGAGGGGAGTGAGCGACGAGGATATTGCGGACGGGCTCGCCGATTTCGGCGTGACAGCGGCTCGCCGCATCATGACGAAGAGAGGCACGGTCTCGACCAACAACATCATTCTGACATTTGACTCTACCGACTTGCCGAGTGAGATTCGCGTGGGCTACGTGAAGGTTCGCGTGCGGCCTTTCGTCCCAGCGCCCATGCGCTGCTTCCGCTGCCAACGTTTCGGCCACACAAAGGACAACTGCCGAGGAAGACCCACGTGCTCCAAGTGTGCTTCGCAGGACCACACTGACGAAACCTGTGACTCGGAGACCCCCCGATGCGTCAACTGCGGAGAGGGGCAGACGCCGCACTCCGCGTATGATAGGTCTTGCCCTGCATACGTCAAGGAGAAAGAGATCATGACCATCAAGGCTACCAGAAATCTGTCTTTCAAAGAGGCCCGGGAGGTGTACAACCAGAGTCACCCGAAGACCTCGTATGCCCAGAAGGTGAGAGTCACAAACTCTACCGATGCCTCCCAGATGAGCGTAGCACAGCTCGTGCAGCTTCTCAAACGATTCGGCCTCACCGTCGTAGCCACTGGTGACTCAGCGGACAACACGGCGCCTCGTGCGCCGCCGAGCAACACAGAGCAGGCTGCTCAAGAGCAGGGTTGTATACCAATCAAGTCGATTGAATTGATTGATTTGTTTCAACGCGTATTTTGAGTTGATTGGATTGAGTCGATTGACTTTTCGAGATGACTGGTTGACTGACTCGTTTGACTTTAGCGACTGGTTGACTGATTTGATTCCCGAAAATTAGAGTGACTCGTATGATTGAGTCGATTGAATGGAAAGTTCAAATAAGTTTTAGTTGACGAAAAATAATGACACCAATTGATGACACCATAGATCACAAAACTACACTGAAAACTGCTTGTCATCACAACTGCAATATGGGGTAGATGGCCAAATAAAGAACAGGGCCTAAACAACATGAACAGCCAACGTTGACTTTCAACTGCAATAACTGCTCCAATCCTGGTGATAGAACCGGGCGATGCACCTACCTTCCTTTCTGCACTCAGCAGGAAACGTTTTTTTTTTTTAAATCCAGATGATAAAGTGCAAGGCCCTATATACTAATAAAGTGTGATTAATTAATAATTCACATCTCCACATCTCCTCAGAAACAACCCACTGAGCTCTATAAATATCTGACACTGAAACCCCTACAAAAATAACTGAAACAAAAGCGCCGTTTTCGTCTCGCTGATTACGTTTACGTACAATTAATAGCTAATTTGCTGCATTGTTTAATTTGCAGCAGAACATTTGTTGATCCTTTTCTCCTGAGAACCTAAGCATAACATATTTAATATATTTCATTTTCCTTAAAATATTTTACAGAACATTATTAAGTGTTTTTATTTCAAATGAAATAATAATTAAAACGAAATTGGTGCTGTACAACCGATTTATTTTATGATGATCTACCATACTACATGATAATCAATGACGTCATCTCACCAAAAAGTCAAAAGAAGTAGAATAAGGATTTATAAAAGCTTAGCATACTTATTGGCAAAACCAAACGTTTTCGTTGTTTCGCAGTCGCGCCGTGCCGTTTTCCCAGAGTCCCCGTCCTCTCCATTTCCTTTTAATTTTCAATCCTCATCCCTATCCCCCAGTCCTAACAGTTTCAAATTGTATTGCAATAAAATGTTTTGAATTCTTCACATAGGTACCTAACATTATATGCCACGTCCAGAATCGTGGACCGCTAAATACTTCAAATCTCTTCCTTCCCAATCTGACAACATCCCATGTCTCAAATGCATATTGTGTGGAATGATTTTTCAGGCTGCCCGTCAGTCTCTGTCTAACCGAAACCGTCACATGCATGATGCAGGTAAGATATTTGTTTCTATTTGCCTATGGTTAATATGTTATTGATGCATATTATCCATTAAAATAGACATGGTGTAGGGTAAATGGCCAAATCACGAACACTGCCAAAATCCGAGCAGCCAACTTTCAACTGCAATATTTGATATTTAGTGTAAATGGAGTTGGAACATGGCCAAAATTAAATTGACAACTTTTAGGTGAAAGATGGTGATTTGGGTTAAGGGGCGAGTCAACTACTGGGTCATTTTGCACCCATTAAATGAAACTTCTGCTCCAATTCTACCCATTGATGATTGAACCTCAATATCATGATCCACCTGTCCATCACTAGGTATCCTTCCTTATTACATAGAAACTTTGAATGGCATGGTAATTTATAATTTTAAATGACAATATTTTTATGTTTCTTCTGTAGGTAGGTAGGTAGTTAGGTAGGTACACCAGACCGCTATGGACACTTTTCCAAGTTGGTGGGGCAAAAAACCTAATGTACAGGGTGTCCGGAAAGTCCTGGCGCTTCTTTTGGACGCCGTGTAACGCGCGCTGTGATTATTGGACATTCAGCCAATCATCACAGACATGACCCCTCGTTGATTGATTAGCCAGAGGTCGTGTAAATATGACCTTGAAATCGTTTTCAGTGATGGGTAGATGGGCGAAGATGCGCCTTGTCGCTGAATGCCTGCGCGCGGCGGCCGGGTGCGACTTGAACGAGGCTCGAGCTGCAGCGCGATGCGGCGTTTTTCGATGAATGGTTTAGCAGGTAAAGGTTTATTTCGGCTCGGGAATTCCTTAGAAAATATCCTCAGACCGTTTCGAACGCGATATGGGAACGGAGCAGCATTTCAGCGCGGCAATCGAAGAAAGTGCGGGGGTCTGATGGACAAAAATGTCCCATCATCTTCGTCAATGTCGAATAAATGAATAACAGGCTGGCCCACGAGGGGTTCCTGGACAGCCACATCAACCCGAGGGTCAAGACGACATGCCCTAAGGGTCACTTCGCATTTCAACAGCACAGAGCACCCTCCAACAACGCCGCTGCCATTCAAGCTAAACTGACAGAGGAGCTTGCCGGGCCAGATCACCGTGGCGAAATGAGATCAGGCCGCCTTATTCTCCTAACCTGACCCGCTCGACTAAGGCGTGCTACGCGTTTTGTAGAACAGGATCTAGGCCATTTCTCACCCCAACCTGGAGTCGCTGAAGACTCGCATCATGACAGCATGGGAGGACCTGGAAATGCCCCGCATCGTCAAAACCCGCAGACGCTTCCTCCCCTACGTCGAGGCCGTCGTCGGCGCCGGCGATGGTTACATTGAATGAGCACGTAGCGGAAGCATGTGGCTTGGTGTCCCTGGTCATTGTTTTGATCCATTGATTAGTATCTATGAACCAATGGCATTTGTTTTAGAAAATGTTGAAAAGCGCCAGAACTATCCGGACACCCTGTATGTCTTGGTTTGAGTCGTTTGATTGAGTTGATTGATTCCTTTCATTGTCGCGTTTGAGTCGATTGAATCAATTCCCGAAAACTGCTCTGACTTGATTGATTTGATTGGTTTCCCAAATTTGTCGTGATTGAATTGATTGCTATTGATTGAGTCGTATACAACCCTGGTTGGATGAGCCCTCTTTTCACTTTTTTCAGATGACTCAGACTTAAATTGAAATTTCAGTAACCCGTGATGTCACTAGGCAGCTTTACCACGCCATTTGTAAGCTCCCCTCCCGAAATCACTATTCGAAACCGTTATCGTGACGTAAAATAAATACTTTTATAGAAAGAACACCTTCCTAATTTTTTGCATACTTTTTAACAATGAGCCAAATATTTTTTTAAAGAAATAAAAATTCAAAAAAAAAATGGTCCCAAAGTCCAAAAAATACAAATGAAAGAAAACTCGATATGTCATATATCAAAAAAAGCGTATTTTTCGAAATTTAAAAAATACATATTAATCTCTGTTTCATTGCAAGTTCAATGCTATATAGCATTTGGCATTTGAATAATCCGTCTTAGCCCTATTCCTGGCGGGCTCCGCCGGGACAAGAAACTGGCGGGGGGGGGGGGCCGATTCGGCCCCCCCCCCTGAGATCTCGAGAACGAAGCAAGATAGCGACAAGCGGTAAACGGCATCGGATACGCACGGCCAAGATCTACAATTTTTACTAAGGTCATTTTCAGGTCAGGTCAAAGATGACGTCACAGGGGTCGAAAAAGTCAAAATGGCGGCGCTAGATATGGAGAGAGTTTTTCTCGAATAACTTTCGAATTAGTCAAGATAGGAACAAACTAAGGGCATCATCGTGATCCTCTCGTCAATCCGCATCGAATGATATATATGTTGACCTCGAAAGGTCAAGGTCAAAGGTTGACCTCAGGTCACGTGACCTCGAGGTCATCATGCATATCATTCGATGCGTCTTGACGAGCTGAACACAATGAGACCATCCACGCGTCTGTATCTTGTTCCTGTACGGAGTTATTGGCCAAAAACCTTTGGTGACCTTTGATGACGTCACATGACCTCACAGCTGCCCAACAGCAAAACAGACCTCAAGGTAGTGAAGGTTGATCGTATATGAACTCATGTATGGTATATGGGGCCATTCCGACCCGTTTTAGTGGTA
Source organism: Amphibalanus amphitrite (assembly GCF_019059575.1). Classification (NCBI taxonomy): domain Eukaryota; kingdom Metazoa; phylum Arthropoda; class Thecostraca; order Balanomorpha; family Balanidae; genus Amphibalanus; species Amphibalanus amphitrite. The sequence goes on from NW_024883163.1 coordinate 68,188, forward strand.
AAAACAGGGAGTTGATTTTTCCCCCATTGACTTATAATGGGGAGGTCGCGAAATTGACCTGACCTTAGGTCACCGATATCAAAATTCCGAGATATACAAATTGCACATACTGGTACCCTAACTAAACCCTGAAGAGAAGAAATTGATCGGTCAAAAACTCTAGCTCTGGCGTGATTGCAAACTTTTCTGAGGTAGGGTCACCAAACCGCCTCTGGTGACCTGACCTGAGGTCAGATCAACTCAAAATTTTCAGACATGTTGCGTAGAAGCCTTTTAGGAAAAGTCAGAAAATTTGAGCTTCCTAGCTCAACGCGTTTGGGAGAAATAACCAAAAAACCTCAGGGGGGGGCTCCTGAGGCCCCCCCCCCCCGCCAGGAATAGGGTTAGAGTTACAGCCCGCCAAACTTAGCGCTGCAAAGCAAGATCCAAAAAATGTTATACACCATAACTCAAAAAATACTTATCTGATAAGCCTGAAAATGTTACAGGTGGATTCAGAGCCCCTGATTACCCCTGAGACCAATTCTCATCAAATTCCGAGAGATGAGGGTGTCAAATTGGAAAAAAAGTGGTACGATCTATCGTGGAATGCCCCAGCTCGCAGCTGATCGGTTCCGTGTCAAACAATTTATCAGGCCAAGACTGTGTTAGGCCAACACAACCCGGTTCGCAACCACAACCACCGCTGCCACCAATGTAAGACACCTCAGTCTGCAGATACAGCCTCCGGTCTTACTGCATGTCTCTGTATTCCTGTGTTCTCAGCTTGACCGAACACACAACACACAACCAGCCGCGCCTCCGGCCGCGCTCCACACACACACCCTCTGCCCAGCGCTCTGCTCTGCTCTGCTCGCGCGCCGACGCGCGACCGCTTCCCGCCACAGCCGGGAACACGATTTAGCCGTGCATCCTTCACGGCTTTCGGCCACTAAATAATATTATACCTACTTACAGATATAAGCTTAATAAAAGGACATGTGCACAAATAGCGGCATATGAGTTAATGCACAATACTATTAGGATGATCGCCATTCACCAACAGAGCGGGAGCATTTAAGTTATGGAAAAAATAAACAATTATTATTCCGGCAAATACCTTTTTAAGAATAATTAACACAGCAGTCCACAAAAAAAAAAAAATCTAGAGGTGACGCATTGACCGCCAATAAAAATATGGATATGGATTTAGGAATGATATGGATTCGATTTACTTTTAAAGGTCCCTGCCACTTAATACGATTTTGGATGAATAAGGCCTTGTCGTACCTGGCGTGATCGGCTGGGTTAGGGATCCAGGTCTTGGCGTCAGAGACGCCGGCTCCTCGCCACATCTTCTCGTTCGTGGGCCCCATGTCACTGACGCAGGCAACGACCCGCAGGCCGGCCGCCTCGAGACTGACGACCACCTCGGTCAGCGTCTCGACGGTCATCGGTGCGTCCAGCTCATAATAGTAGGGCTGCTTCCAAGCGGCGGTCAGCCCACGCACCATCAGCAGCTGGAGCTTGCTGGCAGACAGCACCTGGTCCGACATTTGGTCCATGCACAATCTACCGTTCAACGCCACCTCGTCGAAGGCGATGACGCACAGGCGCTCCATGGGCGTCATCCCCTGGACTGCGGCGTCCAACACAGTCTTGGCTCCGTCGATGATGCCTGGAGACATACGGAAGCCGCGGGTTCTAAGCGACAGCGTGCTCACGGATGGCATCGGGAACTTGATGAGTCGATGACCTTCTGTAGGTAGTGGTAAGCCTTGCGGCTGATGCACCTCAGCCCGACGGCAACAGCGACCTCCTTTACAGTCCAATGCGCACACGCTTGCCAGTGGCCAAACGCCGCACTTGCTGGCTGCTGAGGGTTCCTGACTCTTGCAGCTTCGTCGCAGCCACCGCCTTGTGGTCCAGCTTCCGGAGTTTGGCCAGGAGCAGGGCCTTTTCTCGGCGCCAACGCAGTCTTCGGGATTCCATCAGCGCCTTCTGACGCGCCAGCTTCTTCTCCAGCGACCGCAGCTTGTCAGCGGCTTGGCAGCACCCTCCTCCAGGATTACTGAAACCAAGGACGGCCATTACAAAGATATAAATAATATACCATTGAGAAGTCACCAATAACTATTAATGAAAAACAAAACGTCTGAAAACTCGACAAAAGGATGGTTCCAGGCTCAGATACTACGTGTCCGGGGGGGGGGGGGGGAGGATAGGTGGTAGGGTGGTAGTGGGCAGTTCGAGTTTCTTACGGCTATACAAGCCTATGGTAACGTCATATAACCCGCGCCGTGCCGGGTGAGGGTGTTATCACACAGCCGCTTCAGGTTTTTCGCGAATATGTGGAAAACGGTGGCGCGCAGCCCCGGCGTTTTTGGCATACCATATCTCACATCTTGATCTTTTCCGCACATCTTTTGAAATTTCAGACCCCTGGCTTCAAAGGTCAGGTCACCATGTCAGGTAAAGTGACCTTACCTCCAAAGAAAATCAAAGCTATACCAAATATAGACCGGTTAAGCAACTGATATGAAACTTTCAGAAATTGATAAGAATAACGTAACCCTTAAAAAAGTATATGGGAGGAATTTCAAATCTATATTACTATTTGTGGTGACGTAGTTTCTGTCTATTACGAAGGTCGCGACATGGTGCTACGTAGCGCGGGTTACAGGTCACACCATTGCACCTACCGCGCTGAAATTTGCGCTACTTATAGATCAAGGATGGACAACGTGCCTTTGGGGGGTCTCAGCTCGATCGGGTCGATAGCGAGCGCGTGGCGCGGGCCCGAAAAGTGCAAATTCGCGTCATAGACTTTACATGTATAAATCGGCTTGCAAAAACGGGCGAAAATGGCTAAATTTGCCCGACACAGGTCCGTTCCCCATGCAATATCTCGGTAGCCGTGCGCCCGATCGGCACGGGGAAAACAGTAGGTATCGTGTAGAGAATCGAATGGGCAATCGAATGGTGTGCGATGCGGAGGATGGCACGCGCCACGTGCACGTGTGAGGGCAATTTCATTTCAAAAAGTGTCGTTTTAAACGGATTTTGGATTCTATTTTATTTTCCCGTGACCGTCAGACTGAGAGAGTTAAAACAACGTCTATTGGCAAGAGAAATGTACCGCCTCTCATGGAAAAATTGTGAAAAGCTAATTGATCAAAAACAGGGTGGAACAAATCGCTGGAGAAAATGGTATTTGTTCAAAATGTGCCACTAAATAATTACACGGATTTTGCTGCTTAACCTGATACGTTTGACAATTGAAAATGCTATCATTGGAAAGAGCATTCAATTCTCTTCAAGATCCAATCATCACGTTTGCATGACAAGCAACAGTATTCTTAAAAATATAAATGTTTCAAACCTCTGCAAAACCATATTTAGCGAAAATTATCTACGCCTTTCATTTGTCATAAAACTACGCACCTAAATAATCACGAGCTTTATTTTTTGCAACTTCCTCCAGAAATTATGTCAAATTAATAGATATTCAAAACTTTATTGTACAGAAATATAGCATAATCGCATTAAATAAGCAAATATTGTATTTGCTTAAATCATTCATTGTATATTTGCCATCAATGTTACCAACAAGATATCGGACACAAAAACATACAATAGCTAATGGTTAAATAAGCACAGACACTGACGGGTTAATACAGCTGGCAGGCACGTTGGAGGATCAGTGTGCCTTGCGTGTTAAGTAATAAGCCAGCTCTGGATCGGCCATGATGTCGCGGCTAGGCTCGACCTCAAGTCCTTGCGCCGTGAATTCAGATTTTATTTGTGTAAACAGCTCACGGTAGAATTCTAGACGAGCGGATATGATAGGATTGTCGACTGCTGGAGATAATGGTGAGTGACTATCAGTATGGCTAATGACAGTGGTGGGTGATGGTGATGTGTCAGTCTCAGAATGCATGTTGGGCGCCAAGGATGGTGGTGTCGTGTCAGTGATGGCGTTATTGGCTGAATGTGTTGGCAAATGGGTGGCATGTGAGGCGGCATGACTGTTGTATGTGTCATTGTGAGTCTGTTGTTTTTGTGTTTGTCGTAGTCCTGGGGTTCGTGGTTGTACGTGATGTGGGACGGTGTCGGAACTTATGGAGAAGTGTGTTGCCGATCCTATGATTGCCGCCGCGTTTCCACGTATGATGGCCATCGATATCCGCTGCCACAACCAAGTTGTTTCCCTTCGGTCACCAGTTGACTGTGACATACGTCTGCCGAGCTATTTGAAAAAGCGACAAGCAGCTGGGCAGACCACTCCAGACGTCTCAACTGCCAGTGGTACGAAAAGGTACTGCTCAGAGATTGATGAGTATCGCTGGATCTTGCGTTTTTCTGCTGCGCGGGCAGCTGACCCAGGGTTGATGGCACATGCGACCAAGGCAGTCTCGGAGAAAGTGTCCGTGCACGTGGCGTCCCATGCAAGACATTTTCCTCTCGCGAATGGGAAAGTTGTCAGGCCGTCTGGGCGCTTGCCGTCCCCTCTGTCCACTCCAGGCCCACCGGTTCCAGCACGGATGGGACGCCAGCGACGGAGAGGCTGCGTTTTACGAGGTCGTTGAGGTGGGCATGGCGAGGGAATCGGCCAGCGCTCTTCTGGCAGGAAAGGGCATGGTGTCCGAGGCGTCCAACTTGGCGACCGCAAAGGCAGCACGTGTGCGGCTCACAAATTGAGACTCCTAGACGAAGAGCGATCGCGATTCTTACGGTCTCTGGGTCTAGGTGCAGCCCGAGGCTGGGGACCGGTATCGCTTGCAGCCAGGCGGCGGTATGAGGCTGACTAGCGGCCAGAAGACGAGCTCTATGCGTTTGGTCCGCATCACTGAGTAGGTGGTCTCTGTGTGCTTCTGACGCCATATCATCCCATGCGCGCTGTTTGCATGATAGCTCAGGTTCCGGAACTTTGGTGCTAGCTGTTTCCCTGCCGAAACATTCTAAGGCAGGTCGCAAAGCGGAAGGCACTGAATTGTCCAGAATGGATGGGATTATTGAAGTTATTAGGGGAGTCACAGCCTTGAGGGAAGAGATGAAGCAGGGGAGCGCCAGTCTCTCGACGGATCGCACGCCGAGACCACCGTGTCTTGCAGGGAGACTTGCTTGCGTCCAGGCTCCTTCGGTAAGCGAAACGTTACATACATCGGTAAGGGCAGATTTCACCGCGTCGTCAATTGCCTGCAAGCCTGCTTTGTTCTTATACATTGGGCTTGAACGGAGTAGGTACTGCAGGCGAGGCGCAGAGATGTAATGGGCAAGAAAGAAGATTGCTGTGTGCGTATCCAATCCACGAATACGATCACAAAGAGTTGAGACGGTGTCTGTGGCGGTCTCTGTAGCAATTTGAATGCCTGTTTCAGTCAGAGGTGAGCCCAGTAAGGTCAAACGGGTGGGAGAGGACTCACTTATCCCGTGGAGAGCGGTCTTTATTTCTCCTGCAATTGAAGCGTGCACGCTGTCAAGAGCTGCGCCGAAAACGGCGAACTCGCACTTGGAGCCATTAAGCTCCAGACCGAGGTCCGGCAGCAAGTTTTGCAGTTTGACGAGATCATTGACGACCGTGCATACGGGGCCTGCAACAGTGGCGTCGTCCAAATACCATATATTTAATGGTGATTTCATGGAGCGCGTGCAGTCATCAATAGCCAGAGAGAAGGCTATTGGGCCGAGCGGGTCGCCTTGCTGAACCCCGCTGCAAGATGGAATGACGGAGTTTCCTATATGCAGAGGAGTTGGAGCGCTGTACGCTTGGTACGCCAGCCGGAAGATTTCTGGACCATTGACCTAAAAAAGACTAGACGCGCGACTCCCATTGGCCCGGCGCCCGGCCGGCCGTTCCTGTCTTGCGACACTAGCGCCACCACACGACTGGGGGCGTGAGTTAGCATCGTAATGCTAAGGCTATGGCGAAATATCAAACTTTGGATGCGGATGCTGATAAACCTGTTTGGGTTAGAACATTTTAACCTTCACAGATGCATTAAGTAGTCAATTATGTATGCTAGGGAACAACAAAACTTGATCGGCAACGTTACAGCCCCATGGAACAGGGCCGATCTCGAAGCCTTATTCCACGGTTTGGGAGGTGAACGACGGGCTTCAGGCGGTGCAGTATTTATTCTAAGTACGTTCTTTGGCAACCTGGGAACGTGCATCGCTGTCTGCTGTTGGGAGACCAGAACGAGACCAGAAAGCAGGAGATTCTGAAAGAAAGCCAGCCAGCTGACCGGCCACAGCGCTCAACTCCGCTCAACTCAAACAGCCATACATCGATACATACATCTACGCCGCGCTCCGTCGAAATACTAAGGTGTCCGGCAAATTCAAGTTAGATTAAAGAGGCGTTTCTCAGTAAGATCCAGTCACTTACACTGTCACACAGTGTCTGTAAACTAGTAAGCACATGCCAGGAACGAATCAGGCCAAGGCGATTCCCTTGACTTCACAATGAATTACATTTGTTAGTGTCAAAGACCGTCATCTAACAGAAAGCAGCTTCCCGGCTATCACCCACTTTTTCCCGGAATATTTCATGTCCTCAAAAAAAAGAATAAAAGTACACGACACTGAAAATTGACACTAAATAAATTTTGGATGGCGGACATTTCACATTACTGCTACATCTCACGTACAATTTTTTCCAGACGAAAACTCACAAATTGGTGGATAAAGCGAAACAGCGAGTGAAATCACGTAAATATCAAAGATAGCGAAAACGACAAAACACCAACTATGCATACAAAAAAAAAAAAAAATAAATACCACCTACACTATTGAATGCACATACTCATATGGCACATATACTTACTGCCGCGCAAACAGCACCTGCTTGTGCAGATGATGCCTCACATGGGCACTGGCCATCCCGCTCAGAGTGATATAGTGGCCGTAGGCATGCAGCCGGACGCGCAGGTACCGGGCCACCACCTGCTTCAGCAGACTCACTGCGTGGCATCCACCTGCGCGAGGTTCAAACATGTGCTCCTGCACGCCAGGGAATAGCTCATGACTGCGCTCAGTCATAAACTGAGCGAGTACGGAGCACTGAATCCTCAGAGACAGGTTCTCCTGTCCCATTTCACCGCACTTTCTCAGCGCAGTCAGGTGCCGCTCTGATGACGCAATGATTGCGTACGTCGACGCCGATGGGACGAGAAGGCCCCCGTTGTCTCGAATTTCGACCAGCCTCATCACTTCGCGTGATGGCGGATCTTCCTCGTTACTGAGAAGTGCACCTATACACTCTCCACACTTCACCACGCTGCCCTCTATCAGCTTACGGCACACATAGCCAGCTATGTAGCCGACAGAGTCGTCCACAAACGCAGACCGGTTGCCGGGCGTCATGAGGACATGCTGCACTACCGCCGGCATCGGATCACCTGCACCGAGTGCCGAGCGCTGCCGTTGTGGGCGACGGATCTGCAGCAGACCGACCTCGTCGTCGTTGCCGTTGTCCTCGTCAGCTGGTGCCGTGCTGTTGCCGGTCGCAGATGGCGAGATGAAGTTGTGGAGAGCCAGTCTCCGCAGAGCGTGCTGCAGCTGCACCGCGTTTGGGTTATTGTTAAACCCACCCATGCGCCGGATACGGCTGAACAGCAGCTCCACGTGATCCTGGCTCATCTTGTAGGGCAGGACGTACGCGAAGCCCTCCTGCTCCAGGAGAGCCTCGCTGACGTCCAGGACGGACTGCGCGGCGAGGCAGAGGCCCAACACAGGAGTGGAGCGGCGCGTCTTCAGCACCGGCTCTCCGGATGCCGTCTGCAGCCGGAACAGTGTGGAGCTGAACTCCGCCAGGAACTGACGCCGGAGCCTGAAAAGGGTTGAATAAGTCAGGAACCCGAAAAAAACGGGAGCTGGTTTAAACGACTCTAATTCCAGGCAGGAGTCAGAGTCGGTGATTTTTTCGATTCCGACTCCGGACAAATTAACTAACGACCACGACCCCGACGCCGCAGCCTTGATTTAAAGTACTAGCAGCTGATTTCGAACACCTTTGATGCAAAACAAATGTGAAAGACTGACAAATAAGCAAGACAAGCAATTGGCACGATATGAATATTTCAGGGCATCGTGGCAAACAGGTTACTTCAAAGCTATATTCAGGCAAAAATGAGTCAATGCAAATGGTCTGATTATTGCTGGTTAATGTTGAAGCACAATGATAGCAACAAAAAAATGTATCCATCGCTTTGAATCCATCGCTACTCACGGTAGGTTATTGGCGGTTACAGGAGCCTTGAAGCCCTTGCCATAGATGCTACTGCCGTTCAGGTAATCGAACGCCTGGTCGATCATCAGGATGAATCGGGCCGTAGCTTCAGCTCCAACGAACTGGTGATGGCCAGATTCTGCCATGTACAGCAGGGCATTGCCCACCGAGCTGCTGAACAGCTGAGCCGCGAGTTTTACCTTCATTTTGTTTTTCTTGTACTCGATGTGGAGGCGAGATAGCTTATTTGCAGCTCGGATGCCCTCCCTCTGTTGAAGAGCGTACAGCGCCTGTGAAAAAACAAACCAAAATTATTTTGATGAAGAACGTCGGCAGCCGACCTGGCAGTCAGATTACTTCAATGCTACTGCCTACTGCTATATTAATGCAAAGCTGAGTGAAAGGTCTGGTCATTGCTGGTTAATGCTTAAGCACAATAAAAGCAAAAAAATGTAAATGACACTGTTGACAGCATCCTGATAGGTGGTTACTGGTTGTGTTATTGCTGATTATTGTTTAAGTACAACAACTACAAAATATACAAAAAAATATTCACTACAACATTATGCACAGTATACAAAAAAGCTGGGTAGTGGTTAAAATCAAATAAACCCATTACAGCAACCGCTGATTAGCGTTAATGCTCACCTGTACATACTTCCAGGATATCTCTTCGCCATCCAGAAGCAGCATTTTCTGTTCACCGAACAGGTTCCGCAACAACTTCAACATGTGGACGACATCAAGGAGTATGTGTACCTTTTCTCCTGTAGCAGGGTGCAGGAAGAAGTTGTTCCTGATGGGAAGCTGGAGTTGTCCCGGCTGCATATTCTGAACGCCCAGGTGAGCGAACATCGTCATGTTGGCCTGGAGACCATCTGCCACAAGCGTCCTAGCCTTCAGACCTGCTGAGTTCAGGGCACGTAGGACGGTCTTGGTCAGCTCAGCCTGCGTCTCTCCTGTCAGGTGATCAGTTAAGAAGTACGCGACTGGGTGGCGCCACACCCCCTTCAACCCAACGGCCATGAACACCATGGCATTTGTGGCCAGTCTAGAGTCTTCCACATCACCTGCTCCCAGGTCGACATGGCCAACAAACTTGTCCTTGGGCTGGGAGTACACTTTTGCCTTTCGGATAGCCATCTCATCTACCATGAGGCAGCAGTTTGGGTCGATTTTCTTCGAGGCTACTTGAGAGGCCAGGGTCTGTAAGACCTCGTCGAGGACACCGACTTCGCATCCGACGCTCCTTGTCCACTCTTGCAGCGAGGTTACACCAGGAAGGGAGAAGTTCTTAGCGAGGAACTTGTACGCTCTGGGAGAGTAGTAATGTAGCGTGAGGCAGAGCTTTTTTATCTCCTCGGAATATCTTCGCCCACCACGCTTTTTGCGACCACCGTTCACTACTTCGTTGGCAAATAGCTCTGACACAATTGGATTTTCAAAGCGCGCACGGATGCTGTCCAACAGGTTAGCATCCATCACCTGGCTCTCCTTGAGTGCATCCAACGTGCTTTTCAGGCACTTCAGCCGCCTATCGCGTCTCTTCAGTTTTTGACGCAGCTTCTTTTTCTCATAGTTTAGCTGGCGAACCTTGGCCACCATCTTCTTCATTGGACTGTGGATGTGGCGCTCTGCCACACTAGAGGAGTAGCTGTGGTCCAGCAGAGTCGGCTGGAGCTCTTGTACAGTGGGCTGCTGAGGCTCTTTGGAGGCAGTGGACTGTTCGACCTCCTCCGAGACAGTGGGCTGCGGGAGCTCCTCTACAACAGTGAACTGCACAGGCTCCTCTGAAACTGTGAGCAGCTGGACCTCCTCTGGGACCTCTTCTGAGGCAGCCTGCTGCTGTTGCGACTCTGATGGCCCGGACAGGCCGGACATATCTGTATTCCTAAGCAGTACCCGTCTCACTCGCTTGGCCTTGGGTGAAGACAAGCTGGCACCAGCTCGCTTCAGGGGACTTCTGCGTTCAGCTTGACCGCTTTTCCCTGGGAACACAAACCAAGATGGGATGGTTCCCTCACGAAGAACTCTGCGCTTATGGCTGGGACGAAAGTCATCTTCAGAGAAGTGATCACTGCAGAGCATGGCAGTCAGTGATGGCTTCCATGGCCTTCCGTGATCTCCTCGTCGCCGCACTGCAGCCATCCACTTTCTTAGCAGCTTTGGATCTTCATGAGGAAACCTGAAAGAAAAGAAAACTGTTTTAAGCCTGATATCTGAAGTCTGTAGACATTACCTATCAAACAAAACTGACAACATGTCAGTAAAAATATATAATGGACATTATAGACACCAGGACATACAGCAACAATCAATACTTAGAACGTATTTTCTTTTATATTATTTATTCTCTTGATACTATAATTTGTCTCTCTGTATCAGATTAATATACTGGTGATGTTAATACGAAACACGTTTGTGTTAACAATACAGAGTAGGTAGATTGTAATGTTGTTTGTTATACTTTATATGCTATATTACAATTGCTCTTTTTAGTCAATCATTCCATTCAAGCTTAAGAAGCTTAATAAGAAACCAGAACAGATGGCAGCTGTAGGATAGGACAGATGGGTTTACTGTTGTAATACTGACACTGCCCAAGCTTTGATTTCCGTGATCAGGCTACAGCAGTTGAGCTTAGCCCATCTATGATGTTAGCCCATCTATGATGTAATGTCCTCAATATAAGTCCTTTTCAGCCTCCTTATAGACAAAGCAGATAATGCAAACAAATAAAAGTTAGTAGGTAGGTAATCAATTTAGTTTTCACATTTTTATCCATAATAAATCATCAAAATATCACTTCTTGGACAGCAAGAAGCTAAAAAAACAGTCTGAAAAACATGGCAGGGTTTGACATGATCTAACTGGGGCGGCTCTGAAAAAATTGGGCATCATTCAGGGATTTCAGGCCAGTACCTACTCGAGATAGGGCAGAACACATGGAAAGCAGGGCAAGTGTGACATAGATCGGGTGACAAAGGTACAATTTTGGGTAGGCTAACAGATAACTGAGGGTAAACTGTCCTTTTGACAGGATCTGGGCTGCCCAGAGATAACTATCTCGTCAAGCCCACTGCCCAGGGCCACGGTTTTATGAGAGGCTACGCAGTAAGCACGCGTAGTTACATTTCCATGAATGATAAAGAAATTAGATTTGCTTTTACTTCATATGACTATTCTTACCAAAACACACATTTCAATTCCCTGTAAAAAGCTCAAATCTTTCTGATGACGGATCACTGTGCTTGTAGGATCTTGTGATTTTTACGTGGTATTACTTTGCTGGTTAGGTATCACTTATCATCAACCACATCACTGCTTTTGCCTTTTCCTAACACAATATTGAATTTTGAAATAATGTGGATTCTCAACTGATGGCTATGAGTCTTTCAGGTTAGGTTTTTATGTGATTTGGGTTAATTGGATTTAGTTATCTCAAACTGTTTCCAGTGTAGAAAATTCCTCCTGATGGCAGCAATCAACAAGGTAAAAATAGCATTATTGTTCAGAAATACATGAAATTATACTTAACGCATCTTAATCTATCATTCTCTTTCTCAACTCAACCGAATTAATAATTAGAAATATGTGTTTCAATTTATGCCGAAACGCAGCACGCCTGACGACAATAACGGCGCAGACCTATCTTTAAAAAGAAGATCCTTAAAAAGCTAATTCAGGCACATAAACTTACTTGTGGAACGACAAAACGGTGCCATGCCTGGGTTGACCTCCTTGCCTCTTCGTGCACCCGATCGCAGAACAACTTTTCGTCATTTCCGAGTTTTAGCAAGACCGCTCACCAACGGGAATACGACCAACAACGGTGAACGTTTGCCGCAGGCCGACGAATGCCCCCCTGTCAGAATGACCTTGAGTTTTACAGCGTTGCCGGGCGGCACGTTATGAAAAGTCTAAAAGTGTGTCTAGACTTCTAGAGGTCAATGTTCTGGACAGCGAGCTTTGATGCTTTTTAACAGCTTATCGCGCCTCACCGTGTTAAAAGCATTGCGCATGTCGACTTTTACAAGAGCTGTTGGAGAAGAGTTTTTCCAGGCATCCGCTATAAATTCACGAGCAGCGTGAACAGCAGCCTCACAACCCAGTCGGGTGCCAACTCCAAGCTGCACTGGCCTGAAGTCGGGAGCTAAGAGGTCGGCTGCATGATGTGCTGCTATGCGACTGGGCAGACGTCGATATACACTGCCGACGGCGATGGGGCGCAGTCCTCCATCCTTCTTCCGGAGGGCACAGAGAGCAGCTCCGAAGAAGGCGGGGCGGGCACACTCAGGGATCCGGCCGTCCAGCGCCATGTTGGTGAGTGAGGTCAATGACCTAAGTAGACGTCGACCAGGCTCTGCCGCGTCAGCGGAGATGAGTTGTCGCAGGTGGAGAGGCCTCACTCCGTCTAGCCCTGCTGAAGAACCAGTCGGCATCGACTCGATAGCTGCTCTGACCTGTTCGGCATTTACCTGCATCGGATTGAATTCATGAGACTCTGGTGGAGAAGGCAGCTCTTCATCAGGTGGCGCTGCTGGGTGTTTGCTTCTGAGAGCACTCACTACATCACAGCTGGGCTGGGTGTACTCCTCCTTTGATGTAAGAGCCCTCAGGGCCCCCTTTATGTCGCCATCAGCGCATTTTGAGGCAACTCGGCGGGCGACGTAGTTTTCAGACCGGTTTTTGAGTAAGGTTCGTGGTCTTGAGATAGGCTGGACACTCGTTAAAATGTCCATGTCAGCTACCTGCTGTTTAATAGTTGAGGCGGCTGATTGATTTTCTTTACCGGGGGTCTTGACTGGGGCGCGAAGAGCAAAATACGCAAATAACATGAAGCGCTCCCATGCTTCAGAGCTCGAGTTGGACACTGTTAAGTTTGCATAATGAATTAATATTTTCATGTAACTTTAAAGTGTATCTTAGTTTGCTTTTGGTTTGTAACTTGTGTTAACGGCTGGGCCCCGGTTATCGCTCCTGCGCGCCGCCCGGCCGCCGCGGCGGGCCGCCGCGTTGCGGTACAGCCTAACTTGTCAGGGCGCCGCCGATTGCCGCGGCCCTGCGTGTGCTGATTGGTCGGCGGCTGACCACGTGTGGTGAGGCGATGTCGGGTCGTGTCGTGCCGGCGGAGGGCAGTCGCGCAACAGTCCTTGCTGCGGCTGGGTGTGTTGGGCTCTCGAATCTATATCCGTTTGCGGGGCGTTGGCAGGCTCGTCTGTGGGCAGTCTGTCGGCGTTCCCCGCGGCGCATATGCGTTCGAGAATCTAAATTGGAGACTACGTCTGTCGGCTAGCCTCCACCCCACACCCATTTTGTCCCGACCACCAAAACACAGCGCCATTGATGCGGCAGTTAAAACGTGAACGTCTGTGGGCTGATCGTCTGCTGCTATTAATGGTGCTGTATTGAAATTAACCATTTAGCGTGCCAAGTACGGGCGCTCATAATTATACGGCTGCGAGCCTATTAAAGGGTTGGTAATTGCGGGGTAGCGCTCGAGCCTATCTCGAGTATTTACTTGTACCTATTTAAGGATCGAGTCGGCACTGTGGCCGCATCTGTTTAGTGCGATTGGCGACCCCTGAAGCGCGGACGGCAGGGTCACTGTTTTCTCCGGTGTTTAGAGCTGGGTTTGCCCGGACTTTGATTAAAATACATCCGCTTGGTGTATTTATAACTTTTTTTGGGTTTCATTCGCTACACATTCGACTTGGAATCGCAACACTTATCAATGAGCTTGGAGAGGCAGTCAGCAGAGGAAGCCCGCGCCGCCTTCGGAATCCTTTTGATGACGTTGCAGTTGTTTCGTAGCTCAGCTAACCGTTCAGAGAGAGGCGTTGTGGGTGTAGGCGCTGTCACCGGGGTTCTCATAACTGGAGTGCGTCTTGACTCGCTGAGAGTAGTTTGACTGTGACGACATTTACTGCAGTGCCACACGTTGAGCGCGCGTGCTTGGGCCAAACTGAGCCTGGCACACGATGTGTGCCAACGAAGCGTACAGTTACTGCAAGTGATTGAGGCTTTCCTTGTCGAGAGACTGGGGCATCCAGCACATGAGAGATGAGAGGGCCCAGGGCTAGGTGTGCTGACTGAATACTCGGAGCGATCCCGGGAATCTTCAGTTGTGTAAGTGGGGCCAGGGTTGAGCTCTATGTCGCCGGCGAGTAGGACTGGAGGAACGTACGCTAAGCAGCCCATCTGGCGAGTGGCGTCGGAGTTGGCGCTGTATGCGACGCGCCTCCTGAAGTAGCGGGTTTTGACGGTACCCGTCCGCGTCAGCTGCCTCTGTTGAGGCAGGGGGATGGTGGAGAGCTGGCCGTTCCGCTCCCGGGGCGAGATAATGGGAAAGACGTCATCAGAACACTTGCGGTGGTCTTGCATTGGTAGCGGTGTCGCAAAGCAGGCACCAATAATTGGTGTTTGCCTAATAACGTCCATCGCAACATGTTCGGGCAGGACGAGCAAAAATACTGAAAACATCATTAAGTATCTCGTTCTTGTGGTGCATGTGTGCCGCATCTTCTAGCCGGGAGAAACGTGTCTTGTTAAGTAAAAACAGTTTTGCTTACTAATCGGAGTGTTTTGAAATGTCCATGAATATGGATGTTTGCCTATAAATCACTTAGAAGTGATGGTGACCGAAGGCCTGTAATATTCATCATATTGAGGGTGGCAGCCTCACAACGTCACGTTATTTTTCAATAATATTTTGCGCGGTTGAGTCAGTTCTTGTTAGGCATCCAGACAGAAATGACGCATCTAATTCAATCTTGAAACGAAATTTTGAACGTACCTTCAAAAAGACTTGCTGATTATACCTAATGTAGTCCGTCAGAATCAGGAACAATGCTTGCGCTTAAAGGGACCCTCCCACCTTCAAAAAAGTTAATGAATTGGCATGAAAGTGATGTCGCTCGGTTCAGAAAGAGCAAAAACGAATATCTACCAAATTTCACCGAAAAATATTCACCGGTTTTCAAGATATTAGACTTTTACTTTTGTTTACTTTTTGGGATCTCCGCTGTTCCTAGCGACTTTATTTGAAAGTGCGGCATTTGTTGCGCGCAAAGCAGCATATACCACCGCGTGCTACAAAACGTTTTAGTCAAACATTTAACGGACATTCGAAAGCCTGATGACGTCATCAAATTCCCGTAATGGTTAAGAGATAGGGACCACGCTGGTCCCACCCTGCAAGTAAAGGGAAGAAATTTCTTGAACACCATAAAGCTGCGGGGGTTGCGACCAGGATAAATGGTGGTTTCTGAGCCTGGCCGCAAACTTGGCTATCTCAACTCAAAACTAATGTTAAGGTGGGAGGGTCCCTTTAAAGTGGAGAGCTTGAAAAACTCTAGACGATAGAAGTAATTATGATCGTGGAAGACACAACTTAATCGAAGATAATTGAGCGAAACGTGGAGCGCCTGCAAAGCCGGCTGTCCAGCTCTGCGCCTGTGCACTGTGCAGCAAGGCCGTATAAGTTAGGTAAGATCGTCCGGGCTCGCTAATGTTACAAATCTGCAACACTACGGTGACGTCACCGGCGCATACGCTCCCTGGCTCCATCCTGACCCTGATGCGGCGGCTGGAATCGCTGCTAATCGAAAAATTACTTGTGCAATAGCGCTTTTAAATGACTTTAAAAAGGGGGAAAATATGATAACAAAATAATTATGAGAATCCCCTGTCCCGACTTGGATCGTACGACCCCGCCACCTAGCGGACAACGCCGTAATTAGGGTTGAGTTGGCGATCTCCAGGTGGCTCGTCACTCGTCAGCTGTCAGCCGCAGGCAGGCGGGGGCCGGCAGGCGCTTAAGTTATGTTAACGCCAGGTCATGCTCAGGAAAATGCGACATGCTTCATAACGGTCATTTATCTCGAAAAAGATGCGGTGCCCTGTGGTGCTATGGCCCACATGACTCGGGACCCGTGAGGCCTCTGTAGTCACCAGCAGCTCCCAAGGCTGCTACGGACGCGATACCGCAGATACGTACTCCGAAAATTGCTAGACAAAGGACTGCGATGGAGCCTGGAGGAATGCATTGCAAGGACTATGTTTTGGTTTATGTTCCTGTGCGTAATCGCGGGGCTATCGGTGTTAGGGTCCCGGGGGCCAAAGCCATGCGGGCAACTGGGGTGTATCTGGATGGTGAATGGTGATGATATCGTGTTTTTGTTCGGCCACATGGGCACAATAACGAAAGCATTGATTCACTCCGTCCGAAAGCCTAGGTACCGAACCAATTAAGAACCACCAACAGATGTATTCCATGACAGGAAACAAAACGACCCCAACACTGCTCGCGCATGTCTATCCAATATCCATCCAGTGAGGGAGCACATGTGGTCCGTGTCCCCGCACACACGGGCACACAGACGATGGGTAACGCAACCACGAGTCGGCACAACGCAATCACGAATGGTTAACGCAACCACGAGTCGGCACAACGCAATCACGAATGGTTAACGCAACCACGAGTCGGCACAACGCAATCACGAATGGTTAACGCAACCACGAATGGTTAACGCAACCACGGGTCGGCACAACGCAATCACGAATGGTTAACGCAACCACGAATGGTTAACGCAACCACGAGTCGGCACAACGCAATCACGAATGGTTAACGCAGCCACGAATGGATAACGCAACCACGAGTCGGCACAACGCAATCACGAATGGTTAACGCAACCACGAGTCGGCACAAGATGAATGAGCAAAAGCGACTGTCAACCACGCAACCACGAATCCGCACAAAATGAATGAACCAAAATTACTGTTCAACAGGGGTCAGCACTGCGCGCGTCCAGAGAGGCCAAGCCGGCAGCTCGCGTGATCACGCCCTGGGTCCGCGCCCTCAGCCGGGGTAGGCTCACCGTGCCATCGCCGAACTGGATGACCATCGTGGAAGAGTTCGAGGTCATCTTCCGGTTGATGATGGGTGCTACCGTCGACGGTCAGTCCGGTATCGTGCAGAGGCTGCTGGCGGCACTCCAGGTAAAGCGTCCATCTCTGGACGCCAGGATCGCGAGGAAGCTGGTGACGACGCGGGTCCACCTTCGGATCCGCTCACTAAACCAGCGCCAGGACGAGGTCGTAAGCACAAGTGATCCGCTCCTCGCGTAGGCCGGCCTGGCTCCCAGTGATGGTGCGCCGGGAGCTGCTCGCTGCCCGGCTGAACTGTCTGACAGCCTCAGAAGACAGAAAGTGACGGCGCTCTCCACACTGGCGAGTGATGCCGGGGTAAAGATGTCGGCACTGGACGCCGCCGGCAGACGCAGTGCGTTCTCCATCTGATTCAGCTGCTTCCTGCCGATTTACCTGAAACAAAGTCAAGTGAAATCAATGATCCTTCTTACCTAAGTGGTGGCCTGAGCTCTGCAATACGTGGACGTATCAATGGCCACAAAATCTATCTAATTAAGGTGCTGTTTAAATAAAGATAGAATTAATAGTGAATAGTGATTGTTGAAATGGCGACGGTCGGTGAGCTTAAACTAATGTAAAGTGGGAAACCCCAAAATTTAGTGTGTACAATATCTTAGCGCGAGCACCACTGAACATTACGTCAGCTCGCGCAATTTGATAGCCGCGTGCTGCTATCACCGGTGAAACAGGGCCCAGGTTTAGAGCCTTGCCCACAGTTTCCACTCAAGTGATTCAGAGGTAAGCTTAGTCTGAGTCTGATTGCAACATCATTCTCAAAGCTAGCATCTGAGTGTATTCAGTCTCTATCAAAACTACTGATTGCTGGAACCCTTGGCCCTGTTTCACCGGTGATAGCAGCACGCTACCGACTATCAAATTGCACGAGCTGACGTAATGTGATGAGGTCACACTAATGACGTTTCGTGCAATCCGTGAGCTTCGTTTGGACCAGAGTTGCTGTCTCGTTGAATTGCGTTTGATACATTTGTTTGATCGCATGGCCGTGAAGATGCTAGCAGCAATATTTGATGACATCACACAGATTGACTGAGTCATGCTTTGTTGATGTTTCCATGGAAACCCAATTTGACTCGTGTAATAGCAGCTTGCTGCTATCACTGGTGAAACAGGGCCCTTGTATTGACAGTTCAAGCACCTAACAAAGAAAATATCAAATTCAATTATCTCCTCACCTTGATCTATCACTCAGAGATGAGGACGCTCCCTCAGTGTTGATGATGTCCTGCGCAAGGGACTTCATCTGTCGGCGATCACTCCTTGAAGCCCGAGTGCTTTGTTGCGCCGGTCTGTGAAAACACCATTTACATCAACATTCAAATAGGGCACAACTTCAGTGAGCTGCTTTGAGCATTGGTGACTGATGCACAGATTATATTTGATATGCAAAATGTTTCAAGTATCATGCAAATATGTCGGTAGCGGTACCTAACTTGGTACCTACCTGCTTACTAGCAACCTAATTTACAAATTAATGTGTCATGGTACATATCTGACAAGCGCACACAGTCACAGTGCAAATCCAAAAGCAAATATAAATTTGTTACAATTTCCATCACAATAAGAAAGATTCGAATTAGTACATTACCAACTGAATAGTTGGCATTCATATCAAATCCATTAAAATGAAATACATACCCCGAAGACCCAGCACTGCGCAGATTCTATGTTGGAACCGCATCAGTCTTCAGACATGGGCTCACACCTCAGTCGGGCACACTGTGGTATTTCCGATCCATTTATGGAAACGTTTCCATTTTTGGAACAATGTTCCAAAAATGGATACGCCGTTTCCAAAAATAGAAACGGTCTGTTCCATAAATGGAGACGCTGTGTGCATCGCTACCTTTAAAGCAAACTGGGCATTGATTGGTGCAATTTGGCATGCGCAGGATGCCACCAATCGACAGCCAGCATTCTAGTTTATGTTCCTGTTCTCCGACTTTCCGATCAAAAAACCGAAAGTTGACGAACGAGGCGATGCTTATAACATGTTGACGTGATAAAAAATTCACACGTTTTTCTAATCGAAAATAATAACATTTATGAATGTTTTGAACAAAAAATAACGTTTTTAACAGACTACTGAAAGACTGGCCCATTGATTGGAACAACCACATCACCGGGAACTTCAAATTTTCATTCATTTTCACGCTGCATTTTCCGGTGTACCAGCGGCCTGGTGGTCGTCAATCTTTGATTAAATCGGATTAAATCGCATGAAAGTTGTTGCAAAGCCCTATTTGGAGACTTAAGTGGGCATTTTATGATATTTCAAATGTGCTGAATGTGATCGTAGGCTCGGATCAATGTAAATATCCGTGCAAATACGCAAAAAGCAGGATGGAAATAAGGTCTGCACCGTCGTCACGCCAAATACCGTTGTATTCTGACGATGAATGTATTCATTCTAGTTCATGTGTAACATTGATATTAATTTATATATTGAAATGATATCTACGCTTTATGTATTGCCCACTTTGGACCACATCTGTCCAGTAGTTTCTAGGAAATCTTAGTTTTAGTTGACTTTTGAATGTGCTCAAGTTGCGGCGCGTAATTTATTATTATCGAACCTGACGTCCAAGGTAACTGCCGAGTGCCGAGATGCTAAACCAGTCCCAAAACATCAAATTTTCAGTTGCATGTGAATTTTAAAAACACATTTAAGCTAAGTTTGCACACATTTGAACTTCAGCGTTTCTATTTTTGGAACATCGGCGTTTCCATTTTTGGAAACTAAGTCTCCATAAATGGATACGATTCAGGAGCATTTTAAAGACGTGAATTTGAATGCGTACGACAGCTTTCCATGCAAGAAGACAAGTGCTCATGGTGTATCTGAGGTTGTGTGAGAAATATCGTTTCCATCTGCTCTGAGCGGCTAATCGGCGACACTCATTATTTCCAGCGACGGGAAGCGCCCCGTCAGTCGGCCCGGAGGCCAAGGCCGCCCAACCGGCGGCGGCTCGCTCGGCTCCTATCTCGCTGACCTCCACCGTTCGCCCACACCAAAAACACTCGGCGAGGGTTAGATCGTGAAAAATGGGTTGACGACACACCAAGGGCAAACGACTGTCGGAGAGGTATAAAACGGGCGCCAGACGCAGCAGCGACACACTCACACAGTCCACACCACACTCAACAACATCCACTCTCCAACACTCCACTCAACATGCACAAGTAAGTACCTACGTAAGAATGACTCAGACCGGACGGTCTGCCCCAGCCAGCTCTCTTGGAGCTGTGCTGTGGGGACAAGGTGACGTGACGTCTTCTAGGAAGTCCGTTTAACTTGCCGAACTATTCGGTATATGGTTGAACTGTTTGTTTTGTCTTTCGGCTACCCATTCGGTTATCTCTTTCGCCCTTTTTTTTGGTGACCGTTGACCGCCGTTGTCCGGTCTCACTGCGCTGTTTGTGTTTCAGCCTGCCCGCCATCATGACGCTGACCAGGGAGCCGATTGGCTCGGCTTGGCGGCAGCAGGCTGTTCTTTCGGCACTCTTCCGGCCTCTACAATATCGGCATACTCGAGTGCGATAGCAACTCGAGTGGGACTGATTTTCGGTCTTCTTTCGACACTCTTCCGTCTTCTTCGATATCAGCCTGTGCTAATGCAACGGCTATTCGTGCAGGACTGATTTTCGGCCTTGTCTTGTTTAATGACTCGATCGCTTCCTTTTGACATTTTGGTTTCGACCTCATCTTTTGGCTCATTTCAATATATCTACTTTTTGTTCATGTCTGTGTGCTGGTGGAATGGATAGTGTTAGAAGAAGAGAAAACACACACATACATCGATCTTGGTTTTCAGTGCAGTAGTTAATACCCCTAGACAACACATAGAGTAATATAGTGAAGGACACAATCCCCTAGACATACCTAGCGATAAGAGCAGCATAGCAGCATATACAAAGGGACAACTTTCAAATTACATTGGGGGCTCAGCCGGGCTATCAAACTCTGTTCTGCTCGAACAGGACCCTGATTGTATATGCCGTTGATTCATTGCATGTTCTTGCTTGTAAAGTTTTCAGGTTCTTTGTTGTTCCAGAATGATTCGTGGATCTTCGTTGGTGTAGCTTGCTGCTCGTGATTCGTAAACTTTCCGTTTCACCGTGTTCGTGAAACATGAATTGACTGGTCAAATTTGTGTATTTCCATTTCCAGTTACCTTTATTTGATGGCGAATGGCTCGAGTTCCAGACTCTACTAGGTTCGCCAGGCCAATTGTTGGTCCGCATGCTGCATGGGCAACCTACATCGGACGCACCGTCGAGGTCGCCATCTCTTGAAGTTCATTTGATTCAGGTTAGTCTTGCTTACTTCTGTGGGTCTACTTACTTTGCCTTCTGGCGATACGCTACTCGGTCGTATACCTCGCAAATCAATTCGTTCGCATCGTTGGCATGACAGCAAATGGCTATTTAACTCATGGTATAAATGAATGTCCAGATATGCTCTATGGATTACATCCATTCGATTCCTTTGACTTGAATATGTGTTCGGATGATACTTACTTGGTATAATTGAACTTTATTAAGAAGCTGCCCGTAAGGCGCTCATATAATGCCGACTTGGTGTTGTTGAGCTGGTCCGCTGGTTTGCTCTGATAACATCGACTTGGTGTTATTGAGCTTTGTCTTGACCTTTAATGCTCAAATGTTACTGATTTGACTTTAGGGAACTATATAACACTGACTTCGTTGTCATGGGACGTTCTGGTGATACCGACTTGGTGTCATTGAACTTTGGGGTAGTTGCCATAGGATGTCAGTGACCAGGTGCATGGCAGCACAGTGGTCAGCTAGCGTGTTCGCGGCAATAACCATCCACAGATAAAACAACGCGAGTTCGATCATCTGATCGCCAAACCGGATATACCATTCGATCAGCTTTCAAGATCGCGGAAGTATCCCATGATCAAGGTTCCGGAGTTCAGAGGTTCGTTGTCAGCGGTCCGTTGACATAACCTTACATGACCCTGACACAGTCCGAAGTGTCATTGTGACTGAGTGGATTGATGCCTCGCTGACATGATTAGTTATTCTTTTGTTTTTTTAACTGGTTGGTCACTGGTAAGTAGGTAGAGTTGCATTATGGCTGAGTTGTTGACAAGGTTCAGTGGAACAAGATCGGTTCAATGTTTCACAGTTTGAGATGTCATTTATTTGTGAGAGTACAACGTCATTTACATCTATTCAGTTCTTACACAGGAATTTCAATATTTCAGAGCATGTGGCAGGTTTTCGGTAAGTCGAATTCAGGTGAAGTAATTCTCTCTGTGTTAGACCCTTTGCCCTAGTTGATAGGTAAATTTTGTATTAATTAGTCATTATTGGTTAACATTGGACGGCAATATACTTTTAACTTTGCTTCGGTTCAAACAGACAGTCATCTCATCAGTCAGTTGAGGGTTGTGATTTGTGAAGATAATCCCAGTCAACATTGGTGATACTCCCGTCCAGTTGGGAAGTATTTGACAGTATGATAAACGCATTTGTTATTTGGCGGGTGATGTGCTGGGCCAGAAATGTGGTTTCCGTTTATTGAGTAGGTCGTGCCGTCTGCCTACGTCCCTGAGAGAAGGGCGAGTGCTAGGTAGGACGTGCAGCCTACAGACGTCTCTTGGAGGAGGGCGTCACAAGACCGTCTGCTCGCGGGGAGCAGGACGGCAGTCGCTGCCCGGACGCGTAGGAGCTGAGGAGAACTGGTGATAGGGCCTGCCCCACCTATCTACCAGAGTGAGTAGCATGGCAGAGGGTGGTCCTCTGGGGGTCCATGCCCACCGAACATACACCGGCCGGGTATGGGTGGAAATTCTCGGTCAGCTTACGCTCTAGGCATAAGGGCTGGGCGTGCAGTGACGGGAGCAGCAGGTCACTGGCACAGGCGACAATCCATGCTGAGGAGGTGTTCCTGGCATGTGAAAAACGGAACCATTTGAGCGTGTAAGGCGGCAAACCCCACCGCAAATACACTGCTACCGGAGTATAAAGAGTCGAACACTCCGGCGACTACAGGAGAGATGAGGCCAGCAGCGGACCCGACCAACAATTTACTTGCTTCAGGAGGTGACCGCAGCATCGATAAGGAAGGTGGGTTGTTTTATATCCGAGATAGGATGACTCGGTTGACTTGTTTGGCACTGCTCAGGAGTTGCTGGAGCAGCAACCCGACTTACAGCTTAATGACTTTGGAAGGTAGTCGCAGCAGTCGATCGGAAAGGTATGATTCACATTCAAGGTTAGATGGTTAGATGATTAATTGGCTGCTTGTTTTATTGCACAGGTGTTGCAGAAGCAGCAAACCCGACCAACACCATAATTACTTTAGGAATGGTACTTCAGGAATTGACCAGTGTCGGATAATTGACCACAGTGTCGATAAGACAGGTGTCTTAGGAAGATGACTCGGTTGCTTTGCTTCGTTTGCACAGGTGTTGCAGAAGCAGCGAAACCGATCGACGTTAACTTGTTTCAGAAGATGACCGCAGCGTCGATAAGAAAGGTGACTTGGTTGCTGTGCTTCGTTGCACAGATGTTGCAAAAACAGCAAACCCGACAAACAGTTGAAATGTGAGTAGACTTCAGGTGACTGCAGAGGGAAAGATAGTGTTTAAGACGGAAAGTGGTTTTCGTCTCGTTTTATCTCCATTCCATGGCAGGAGGTAGTACGACTCGAATCCTTGCTTAGCTGCACTTTGCAAGTCATAGCAAGTGCAAAACTCTTCAGGAGTCCATCCCGTGGCTCATCTCCAGAGTAGGAAGATAGACATAAATGCTTCATGTCCTGCTTCATCGTGAATTACTGCGTGGGTCTTGCAGTTGAGATAACAAGGCAAAGAAAAATAGTAATTCGGCCGTCAGCAGTTACCAAGTGAGCTGACTGAAGCCGAAAGGTTTCGATTTCAGCGCAGGTACGAGGCACGAGACGTCCCGAGGGAAGGTCTTGCCGGTAAAGCTAAACCGAGCAGAACCGCAACGGTAAGGGACAATGCAAAATTTACGAAATATTGGATTGATTTCGTTGTCTCGACTTTCGAGTAACACTTACGTTAATGTTTTATAGCAAGATTCTGGAGTAGCATCAACTGTGCAAACTGACCACACCTTTTCCTGTGGAACAATTTAAATATGAACCCGAAAGCCTATGTAGTTAGAACCTGCAATCCTATGTGAACTCGTTCAGCACTCATGTGAATCATTTGGCAATCCCAAAGCTGAACGAAGGGTCAACGTCATATTGAATGGAAGGTGTACCAGTTACTGTGGTTGACTTTCGTTGTATTGTCTGCAACAGACACCGCGCTGCCGAGTGGAGGTCCTGATGGATTTATCCAACCCTGCATGGAGCGCCACCGTCTCGTGAGTGACCAGCGACGGTGATGTCGGGTCACGAACAAAAGTAAGAACAACCCTTGAGATCAAAAGATCAAAGCCAACGGGCATGTGCTCACTTGTTAAAGTCAAGCAGACGAGTTTGCTACAATCTGCTTCAGCGTATGCATGAAGGTCGTGATAAGGGTCAGTTGGTGCTCGAGGTATAAGTTGTGGTGAAGCAACAATCTTGTGCATTGCCTTGAAACTAGATCCAGCGACATGGATCTGTGCAGACCAAAAGATGCGCGGGCATAGAACCGGCATAGACAATAGGACAAACTGCTCGTGTGCTGCGATGCTCGCATCGTCTGGTCCCTCCCAATGTCCTCAGGTCATTGGAGCCAGCAGCAGAGTGCGTCCTACACAGGTATCTGAGATACCAAAAGGTCTACAAGCACCACCAATCTCTCGGCATGTCAGATTGACTTCAGCCTCAACACCTCACCCGAGCCCTTAGGACCAACATCTCGATGCTGAGTGCTGCCAGAAGTCGGAAACGCATCCTTCTGTTCTAACGGAGGCAAACGATCACTTGCCCGTCGGTTGTAACTTATCTCCTCCAGGTGTGGCGGCCATAAAGCAGACGGATGGACCCATCACGTTATCACTCGTGAGTTTTTAAAGTCGAAGCCCGTATTGGGAATCGTTAACAAGCGTACCCTTTACATTGCACGAATGACGACATGCTCCTTTGTAAATCGTTTCCGGTAAACCACGAAATTCCCATCCCAGAAACAGTCCACAGGTCAGTAGCAAGGAGATGTGGTTCCCAGAATAATATAAATGTAAAGGTGCAGTGATTGCCTTTCTCCAAGATTTTGTATCCAGCAGCACTACCACGGTGCAATGCTAAAGCTGAAGCTAAAGTCGTATGATCTTATCTATCAAGCTATTAAGTGATTATGTATTTTGCACTATTGTCATATTTGTCGAAAGGCACAAAACAGTTAAAACAGTTTAAGACGCCGCATTTGCCATTGTCTACAAGTCAAACTCGGTTTGACCCAGTCAGACTGTAAGTCTATTATTACGTACGTATACCCGTTCACCCCCTAAGGTTACAGTTCTTCGTTCGCC
Source organism: Amphibalanus amphitrite (assembly GCF_019059575.1). Classification (NCBI taxonomy): domain Eukaryota; kingdom Metazoa; phylum Arthropoda; class Thecostraca; order Balanomorpha; family Balanidae; genus Amphibalanus; species Amphibalanus amphitrite. The sequence continues at coordinate 93,809 of NW_024883163.1, forward strand.
ATAAAAATGGGAGGGATGTGAGAAATATCGTTTCCATCTGCTCTGAGCGGCTAATCGGCGACACTCATTATTTCCAGCGACGGGAAGCGCCCCGTCAGTCGGCCCGGAGGCCAAGGCCGCCCAACCGGCGGCGGCTCGCTCGGCTCCTATCTCGCTGACCTCCACCGTTCGCCCACACCAAAAACACTCGGCGAGGGTTAGATCGTGAAAAATGGGTTGACGACACACCAAGGGCAAACGACTGTCGGAGAGGTATAAAACGGGCGCCAGACGCAGCAGCGACACACTCACACAGTCCACACCACACTCAACAACATCCACTCTCCAACACTCCACTCAACATGCACAAGTAAGTACCTACGTAAGAATGACTCAGACCGGACGGTCTGCCCCAGCCAGCTCTCTTGGAGCTGTGCTGTGGGGACAAGGTGACGTGACGTCTTCTAGGAAGTCCGTTTAACTTGCCGAACTATTCGGTATATGGTTGAACTGTTTGTTTTGTCTTTCGGCTACCCATTCGGTTATCTCTTTCGCCCTTTTTTTTGGTGACCGTTGACCGCCGTTGTCCGGTCTCACTGCGCTGTTTGTGTTTCAGCCTGCCCGCCATCATGACGCTGACCAGGGAGCCGATTGGCTCGGCTTGGCGGCAGCAGGCTGTTCTTTCGGCACTCTTCCGGCCTCTACAATATCGGCATACTCGAGTGCGATAGCAACTCGAGTGGGACTGATTTTCGGTCTTCTTTCGACACTCTTCCGTCTTCTTCGATATCAGCCTGTGCTAATGCAACGGCTATTCGTGCAGGACTGATTTTCGGCCTTGTCTTGTTTAATGACTCGATCGCTTCCTTTTGACATTTTGGTTTCGACCTCATCTTTTGGCTCATTTCAATATATCTACTTTTTGTTCATGTCTGTGTGCTGGTGGAATGGATAGTGTTAGAAGAAGAGAAAACACACACATACATCGATCTTGGTTTTCAGTGCAGTAGTTAATACCCCTAGACAACACATAGAGTAATATAGTGAAGGACACAATCCCCTAGACATACCTAGCGATAAGAGCAGCATAGCAGCATATACAAAGGGACAACTTTCAAATTACAGTTGTTTTACGCGAAACAGTTGTTATACATCAAATCCAGCCACCCTTGGCAAGAAAGTATGTGCGGACATGTTAGCGTTTCTATTTATGGAACGAGCGTTTCCATTTTTGGAACAGAAGAGTAGTCAAAATTGGAAACGTTTCCAATAATAGAAACGTCTCCATAAATGAATCGGAGATACCACAGTGCGCCCGACTGACCTGGCATCAGGGATGCTTTCACAAGGTAGGAAGGATCATAATCTGAATCAAGAAAGTGGTCTGAGCAAATCCTTGCCTGCAACACATTTATAGGATCCTGCCTCGAACATCAACATCTATGCACCCAGGTTGCACATGTGGCTGGATCCTTCGGGAACCGAAAAAAACGATTTTGTGCAGAACTTGCCAGTCCTTCGGTAACTTCGGCATGTAGCCACCGCACAGTACGACATCCTGAATCAAGTCCTGAATCATTCAATCAATTTAAGTTTCAATGGTTTCAAACAATCAACTCGAGGGTACAACCAAGGTACAACACAAGCAAGAAACAGGAAATGAACTTGTTTACAACCGTGAGTCCGTGACCCTCAAAATCGAATTCAAGGCCAAATTTGCGGGGAAGGCCAGCTGAGAAGTGTCCGGTCCGCTGACGTCACGGGTAATGTTAAAGATCCGGGTGCCCGGCAAATAGGAAAGCTCGGGATGACAGCCCCCTGCTGTGCAGTAGCCTGTGCGCAGGCGCACCTAAATTATAAAACACATTTGACAGATTCTGAAGTGGGAAGCATGCTTATCAGACACGGGCACCTCGATGCGGTGGATATTCTTTCCAAACCAAAACGTTTAGCCGTCAAAAAGCAATCGACCGAAATGGATAGATAACCCAACCGACACAAGGAAACCAAACACCCGCCGATCGCAAATACCCCTTTTCGCGTTGCGGAGCACGCGGGTCACCCTAGTTACTCCTATTTTGGCATCCAATCGACTTGAAAGTTTCAGTACTATGCTGCATTAGATCTTTAATGACTCTCCGATGCAAGGCTATATAAACCAGGTAGAACGCTCCGGGAAAAAAGTTGGAAACAATAAATTAGTTGCGGCATTCCCTGATGACGCGAATGTGGGTCAGCGGCCGGCTGCCGGCGGCCGCTAACACTGTATGAGGATGAATGCACGGAACTTTTGCTTGTTGGAGATTGCGCGAGGCAGTTAAATGTTAATGTTAGGATATGTTTCGAAAGTAAATTGAACGACGCTTCGAACGCCGTCAATGAATTTGCGATACGACGACTATTTGTTTAGTTAGAGCCGGCGAACTTTTACCTTCCGACCGCGCGGGGAGGCGATATGGTGCCACTTTGACGGTTTTTACGACAGCTCAAAATTATTTTGAGCTAAAGAGCTGAAATTTGGTATGTCCAATCTTTTGATCAAGCTGGATCTTCTGGTACAAGTCGCATATTTAAGGTACGTCAGGTTGTTGACCTATGTTGTCGCTCGTGAGCCTCTACACAGTCCAAAAACAACGCAATTTCTGAACACTCAGTGCCAAGAAATCCTTCACAGAAAGATGACACTTGGCAGAAAGAATGGCTGTCGGTTTCTTACCGTTCGTATGTGTCGTGTTTTCACAAGAATTTAGTGAGGTCAGGTCCCTCACGTCACCTCCCCTCAATAGGACTAGGTTTACTATCATAGAAGCGTTTATCAATCGCCGGAAATCTTAGCCAATCCCACTGGACACAGGACACTGGATCCATACCCACAGGCCACATGGGGCCCTCCTGACTGGCCACTCCCTCTGAAATCCACAATAACATTGGGCTGCGGCCATGGTTATGTATTAATGCTTTTCACTAACAGAAATACAACAACTTCAACCAGCACAATGCACGCCCCCACAACAGTCCGAGTTCCGACCAACGTCCCTGATATCGACTAGCACTCGGCCGGATGCACATATGCGGAGCCAATCAGTCCGAATGTGACCTGCAGCTTACAATTGCTGTGTCGCATGGCGCATGGCACAGGGCGATTCCTAGCAGCTGTCGGATGGAGTGGAGAAACAGCACGTTGCGACACACCGCGCCGGCGACAGAGCTCAGCAGGGCTGGTTGGAGGCTGGAGCCGGAGGTAAGGACGGACACAGGCACAGACATTGCAGGACAAATAACAGGATGTCAGTTAGGGATATAATTCAAGACGAATGATTCAAGGCGGACTGAAATAATGCACACTTTGCTCACTTGGATACCAACTTCAAACTTGACGTTTATAGCACCACGGAAACAATGGCCACACAGGAAAGAAACAAAAGATGAGGTGTTTTTAACTCAAAGTAAATAGAGGTTGCATAAGATGGAACAGCCCGAAGTGCAGACAAGCACATATTTTTGGTAATAGCTATCAGCTGTCCTACTCCTCTTCTCCCTTCATCAACTACTGGACACATCTGAAGCATCATATAATATAGGTAGCACCAATATGTCCATAACAAAAGCTTGCAAAGTAGTTTTATGAAGCCAAGGGAAATATGCCTACATCATGCATGTAAACTCAAAATTACACATGCATGACAAAGGAAGCATATGTAAAGAGAAGAGTTGGCAAAAGCATTTCATAGTTAAAATTATTCAAAACTGCACACAGGGCAAACATAAAAAGCAGCAAGTGTGCTGTTCTGTTATGCTAAGAAATAGTCCAAAACAAAATACATCTTTTCATGTTTGAACTGGTTGTTCTTCTATGCCACTTCATCCATATCTTGATTACAGATGGGCTGTAATTGCTGTAGGCTGATGAAGTGACACTTGATTGCCTTTGTGAGAATTTCAGTTGCAGCCTCCTAGGTACTGCACTGGAAAGCAGATTGAATTTAATGCCTCTGAAAGATAGGAATACAGGCAAAGTTAGCTGTAGTAGTGTCAATGATAATAGACATGTCATTTTTGTCCTTTTACATACATTTGTTGAAGTACAAAAAGGTACAAAATAAATTGGTTTGTTTCAAGACACGCACACTGCACAAAGCCGCACAGACATTACACAGGCATATGAAATTGGTAAACATAAAACTTGATGATTAAAAAGGTCAAAACTTGCAATAATAACTGAAGTAAAAGTTACAATCACAATCATTTGATTTAAAATGACTTGACATAAGTCACAAGACGCAACGCTCCTATTCTTTTATGCTTTCATTATCCTCCACATATCAACCAGCTTGATACCAGGCTGTGCAATAGTGTGTACATAACCCTATGTTGCTATTTTATTAGAGCAAGTGGGGTTACAACAACAATGCTATTGTCAAACCCACATCTGCAACCCGTACTGCAGTTTCAATCACCTTACAAGTACACCTTCTGGCAGTTTGATAGGCAGAATGGTCATTACTACTTTCTCCTCATATTCAACACATATTCCCTTTATACAGATACAGTTTAGGCCTGGTTATGGCAAACATTTTCGAGAAAAGATATGATTAAAGTCCAAGACAAAGGTCGAGAGCAACAACACCAACATAAAACACCGACTATGTAGCACTAATACTGTCAAATTCATAAAAATATATGTATACATGAGTCGATCAGAAATTCACTGTAGATTTCGAAAATGGTGTCAAATGCCACTCAAATACCCCCATTCGCATGTACGAAGCAATAAAACACTGACCTTCAATTCCGCGTGCCATTCTCCATAGGCCACTGTGTATTAAATAACGCGTTCACTGATAGCAAAAAATGAGACCCACATATGACGCGTTTGCTACCAGCCAATCAGCGCTCGAGTTGCCGAACGCTGATTGGTGGAGAGGGCCGTCGTTAGCAGTTTATTACACGTTGTTTTCCTTGAACATGTGCGTGAGCGCTGATGCTGCTCACGGGCTGTTGCCATTTTTCGTAATGCTGAAGGCACGGGAGCGAACCCCCCTGCTCCGATGGAAAACTTGACCTGCGACCTCAAGAGCCTGCAGTTGGCGACGAGGTCATATCACGTCATCATCAGGTCATATAAGTTTTCATGCAATAACTTTTGATTCAAACAAGTTACAGACGTCAAACCACCCTCATCATGTTTGTTTCGACAAGACGCATCGACTGATATGCAGCGTAACCTTTTGGGGTCAGCATAGCCTTGACCTGAAGTTGTATTTTGCATTTCACCTTTCTAGGTCAATTATATATCGTTCGACCCGTAGCCGGTCCGGTCCCGGTCCCGTAGCTCAATTGGTCAGAGCGTTGGACTCCGCGTGGTGAGAGCACGCGTTCCCGGATGATGACAGTTCGGGTTCGGATTGCGACGGGCGCTCGACATTCATGGGCCTCCTGACAGACCTATGGTTGCGGTTGGTGGCAGACCGTAGCCAGGCAAAGTCAGCGAGGGGACCGGCCGTACGCGGCTTTGTGCGCACGTTAAACTTTGGACTCTAAATTCTGCCATATGAATCGGAATTGCGCGATCGGAGGGTAGAGGGTAGGGTTATCGCAACAAGCTTCGCTTAGCGGTGGCTCTTGTTTAATTGTCGGAACGCCTCTTGGATGTAGGGCATTGTTTCTACTTGAATATTTGTATGTTGGTGACCTTAAGCCCTAGTGTAAAGACGAAGAAACCAGACTGACCTCCAGATGATGTTGAAGACGATGCTGTAGTCGACGATGATGAGAAGAAGACGACGAAGAAAAGTTGTGCACAAATTTTCGGCCCTAGGCCATCCTCAGGTGATGACAGGGGAGGTAGAGGTAAGGAGGGGGAGGAAGACCACCTCCAACGGTCGCCGCGGCGAGGCACCAACTGACGCCCGACGGAGGTTTGAAATGACACCAGTTGGCGCGCGAGGTGACCTGCAGCGCCACCTGTCTCGGTACGCCATCTGTCGGTCACCGTTCGGACTGGCAACTCCTTCAGTCGCCTGTTATAATATCGGCCATGATGTGGTTTGGGTGTTCAGCGATGGTCTATGGTCTCGAATAAATAGCGATTCTGCGATTTTCCTGTTTGGGCCGTCTTTGCATACCGTCAAGATGTTGATGCGGAAGCAGTTGGTGATGTCTGTTTGTTCGTTTGGGTGGCAGGTAGTCATGTGGTCGCCGAGGGGAGTGTCCGGGTTTCTGTGCCGCGCGTCTCGGAGGTGCTCGTTAAATCTCAGTCGCACGCTTCGTCTTGTCTCTCCGATATAAATCTTCCGCGTCTTTACCTTTTCACACAGCTCACAGGCTATCTCATAGACCACATTTTGTGTGTGACACCTGCCACCCAGACCGCTCATACAAGTCGCGCATTTGCGACCCCCTCCAGGGCAGGGGGCCGGTTCCAGAGCGGAGCGCACTAGGCTCTTTTTGAGGCTATTGTCGTTTTTCCACGCCACTTGGAATGCCAGCCCTGACGCCCGGACTGTGCCCTGGATTTTGTGAGCGAGCGAGTCATCGATGAATGGCAGTGAGATGAACGTTCGGTCATCTTGGCGCCGCCGCGCCCGGCTCTCGGTCTGCCTTTCCCGAGGTGTCGACATCACCTGGGCCGCGAGGTAGTCAGGAATAGCGGTGGCTCTGTCCTTGTGAATCCTTCCCATCAAAAGGCTCGGACTAAATTTATTAAAAAAAAAAAATCGACGCGGTTTGATAAGAGAAACACGATGGTGCCATATAAAATGTCGTAGCTAATTGTTTTTTAAAAAGTTATAAGAGAAACACCATTTCCGTAAACAATGCTATTTTGAACTTGTTTTGTCTCTGGAGACCAAACCGTTGACCTTAGCTCAAATCTGAGGAATGCGACAGGAGACGTTCGGGCAGGAGCAGCGCACGGCGCGGGTTAAAGCCCTCAGTTAATTGTTGACCTCATGTCAGGTGAATGACTGAAGACATGTTTCAACTGCGACTTTGCCATTATGCTTCTGGGTAAGATACAACCTAAGACTTCAGAGTATGCTACGATTTATTTCGGAGTCGCCATTTTTTAGTCGAAATTAAGCTTGCCGTGACACAGAATCACCAATGATTGAACTTCGTCACCACAAAAATGTAAATGGATGTGAATTTGTAACAGCGTAGCCGTAGGTGACTAAAACCTTGATAATCAAGCTACCCGCCCCAATACAACACAGAGGCACGAGTGTGTCTGTTGTGTCGTGAGATTTGTCCGTGCTACTTAGTACTTCATAGCTGAGACTTTATCTTGGGTTAGAGCTTGTATTGCGCAGTCAGTCGCACTACGTCGGACACACAACAACCTTGACAACAACCAGCCATAAATGGGCAACAGAGAGGCCCCGTGAAAAAGGAAGACAACAACTGACACGTCCTCTAAAACACTGCAATAGCTAAAGTCCTGCCGGCCAGCTTGGTCAAGGCAAATACACAACACCCCTCCCCACTAAATTAAGCTCCAGCTTTTGAAATCAAACGAAACCAATTTTTAGAAGCCAGCACACAGATCACATACATACATCTACATAAGCTTCGGCTACAGGTTGAGGCGTTTCACTGGTACCCGTGTCCGGGTGGAGCGCCTCAGCACCACTGCAGGCTCCGGCGCTGGCTGTCGGGCTGATAGCGGCGCTGGACTTCTGGGCGAGTCAGCGGCCTGTTCAGCAGCAGCTCCTTCGCGCACGGGCGTCGGCTCGCGTGCTGGTTCTTGTTGAGCTTCCGGGGGAGATGACAACGGTTCCTGCTCTGCAGACAGCGACTCAGGGCGGGCCGTCTCAGGAACAACGATTTCCCGTCGGATGCTTTCGTCGTCGTCTTCTTGCATAGCCGGACGCAGATGACGAGGAGACGCCATTGGGATTTGCAGCAACTGGTCGATGTGGCGCTTCCAGACCTGGTCATGTACCTGAACCAGGTAGTGCTTGGTCCCTACCACATCCATCACCTCTCCCTCCGCCCATTTTCCGCGACCGCGGTAGTCTCGGGCGAGGACCGCGTCACCGATGGCAACCTGTCGAGGGTGACCATGACGTCGCTCGACTTGCGTTTGCTGCTTGTCCTGGATTTGAGAGGTCAGATCAGGCTTCAGAAGATCTAGCCTCGTACGTAGCTGTCGTCCCAACATCAGTTCGGAGGGCGTTCGTCCTGTAGTAGCCTGTGGAGTGTTTCGGTACGCCATCAGGAAGTTTGGCAGGTTCATCTTCTTTCCACTTGTGGCCTTCAGGTAGCCCTTGAGACAGCCAACAGCTCGCTCTGCTGCTCCGTTCGTTGCGGGTTTGAACGGTGCGGTTCGGACATGCTGAATTCCATTCCGCTTCAAGAATCCTTCGAATTCCTTGCTCACGAGTTGCGGTCCATTGTCTGTGACGATTTGGTGAGGTAGGCCAAACCGTGCAAACACATTCAGGAGATACTCGATAGTCTTTTCTGATGTGATGTGCTTCATTGGAGCGATTTCCATCCACTTCGAGAAACTGTCGATGGGGATAACGTACAGCTTCCCATCAACTGGGCCAGCGAAATCCAGATGGATTCGCTGCCACGGACCCTTTGCAAACTCCCATGGATGTAGGTCAGTACATGGTGGTTCAGCTCTCTTTTGCCAGCATCCTTGGCATCTTCGCACTTCTGCTTCAACTTCTTTGTCCATGTTTGGCCACCAGACGTGCATCCTGGCCAGCTGCTTCATTCTGACCATTCCTTGATGACCTTTATGTAGTTCTTCAAGAACTCTTTCCCTCAGGTTCGGTGGAACTACCACTCGACAGCCCCACATTCGGCATCCTTGCTCCACCGTCAGCTCTGTTTGTCTGACCTTGAACGCATGTAGAGCTTCTCCGACTTTGTCTGGCCATCCTTTGTTTACGAAGTTGACCACTTTTGCGAGCAGCGGGTCTCTTGTCGTCTCACGCTGGATCGCTGCAGCAGTGACTGGGTTGAGAGAACTCAACTGGCCAATCAGGCACACGGTGCATTCATCTTCTGGTGCACTTGAATTCATCACAGAGGTTCCTTTTGGTAGACGCGATAGCCAGTCTGCTACCGGTATCTGTTCAGACCTCCTGACTTCCACGGTGAAGTCGTACTCTGACATTTTCATCTTCCATCTCTGAATTCGGCTTGCTGCTAACGTTGGCAGTGGCGTTTTGGGACCGATTACCTGAGCCAGTGGCTTGTTATCGGTCACGAGTTTGAAGTGACGTCCGTACAGAAACTGCTTCAGCCTTTCGAATGCCCAAACGATGCAGAGTCCTTCTTTTTCGATTTGTGAGTACTTCTTTTCATGTTCACTGAGTGATCTTGACACGTACAGCACAGGTATTTCGGGAACACCCTGCACCAGGACTGCCCCCAGACCATGTGGACTGGCATCGGTGATGACAGTCACCTGTTCCTTCACGTCAAAGTGTCGGAGCACTTCAGCAGATGCCAGGCGGGCTTTGATTCTCGTGAAACTTTCTTCACAATCCTTTGACCACTTCCATTCTTTGTCCTTCTTCAGGAGTTCATTTAGTGGTTTCGCCATCTTTGACAGATTTTCCAGGAACTTGCTGTAAAACGTTACAGCTCCCAAGAACTCAAGTAGTTCTCTTTGATTTGTTGGCGCGTTTGCCTCCAGCACCGGCTTCACTCGCTCGGGATCGGGTCGGATTCCGTTTGCACCCAATCGCACTCCCAGATAACGAACTTCCTTCGCCATGAACTGACACTTTTCCTTCTTGAGGCGCAGACCGTTTGTTTTCAGGATCTGCAGCACTCCATCCAGCCGTTTCAAGGCTTCTTCTTCAGTTTTTCCTGTGATGAGGATGTCGTCCAGCAGACATTTGACACCTGGTACTTTCTTCAAGATTCGGTCCATCGCTCTCTGAAAGAGCATTGGAGCTGACGCGACTCCATAGGGGAGCCTCAGCATCCGTTTCAGTCCGAACGGCGTGTTCAGGTAGCACAGTTCCTGACTTTCTTTTGACAACTTCATTTGCAGATAGGCTTGCGACAGATCCACCACAGATACGAACTTCGCAGGTCCGATGGTTGCCAGCAAGTCTTCGGTCTTCGGCAGAGGATGCACCGGTACGTTCAGGTACTGGTTCAGCGTCACTTTGAAGTCGCCACAGAGGCGTACGCTTCCATCTGGTTTGGGCACCACAACCAGTGGTGTTGCCCACTTCGGCGTTGGTTCATCATATCGGAGATCTTCGATTACTCCCAGCGTCTTCCATCTTTCCAACTCCTTTTCCACTGCATCAGTCAGACTGTAAGGTACTGACCTTGCTGGTTTGAAGACGGGCTCTGCGTCTTGCTTCAGTTCCAGATTAGCTTCCTGACCACTCATTGTTCCCAGTTCATCACTGAAGAGTTCTTCATGTTTCTTCAGCACTTCACTCAGCTTCTTCATATTCTTTTGTGGTTCAGGTTTTTCTTTCACTTGACCTACCAGACTTGACCAGTTCAGCTTGATTTCATGCAGCCAGTTCCTTCCGAGGAGGCATGGACCATTTCCTCCCACTACATATACTGGCAGTTTCTTCATTTGACCTTCATACTGCACATCCACTTCTGTCATTCCTCTGACAGGTATTTCATGTCCTGTGTACGATGTGAGCTGACATCTGGTTTTCTTCAAGTTGAGGCCTTCAGCCTGCTCTTCTGGAATCATGGTTACCGGACAGCCAGTGTCCACAATGAACGTGAAGTTCTTCTCGTTGACAGCCATGTTCACTTTGATGGCTTCCTTCCCTTTTGATGTGCTTTGGTACACACACAGATTTTCTTCAACTTCATCATCTTGGTCTTCTTTTTCCACATTCAGCGTTTTTCCATTTCTGCACGCTGCTTCCAGATGTCCTTTTTTCCACAGTTGTGGCATCTGACGTGGGGTGGTACCCTGCAGAACTTGATCAGGTGGTTCGTTTTCCCACACCTGAAGCAATGTCTCCTTTCAGTTTTCTCCAACTTCCACTTCCTGTTTTCTTCATTGTTTTCATTTTTCCATGTCTTCCCTTGACCATTTGCATTTTTCCATGTCCTCTTATCTTCATGGCTCTTTCTTTCATTTACAATCCATGGTTTCCTTCTTTCCTTCAGTGATTCATTTCTTTCTTTGTTCTGCCACTTCACCTTGTTCACTGCTTCTTCTTCTACACTTTTTCCCATTCTTCTTACTTGTTCATTCACTGTTGCGTCAGTTGACCATATCATAATGGCACGCGATAGGGTCAGCACTCTTTCCTTGAGCATTGACTCCTTGACCTTGGAGGATGGGCACGTTGCCAAGAGCTTGTCCCTGATCAGATTGTCCATTTCCGAAGCTTCAAAATTGCATTTCCTTGCTTGCGTTTTCAGTTTTGCTACATACTCCTCTACCCTACCTCCTTCATACTGCATCATGTTGAAGACATGACGCTCCACCACCGTGTTCACTTGAGGCTTGAAATGCTTTTCCAATTGTGCTCTCAGTTTGATGTATGGGTCGGTTACATCAGCTATATCAGGCAGCGTATCAACAATTTCTTGTACATCCGGGCCAAGAAGATGCAGCACGATGTTCACTTTTTGAGCAGATGATTCAATATTTTGAGCACCCATGTAAATTTCAACTGATTTGATCCATTTACCAAAATCCTCACCTTTTTGCATACCCGGTGGCGGTGGCAGACTCGTAGCCATTTTAATTTCTTTTTGAGAGTTCAAATACGGAATTAAACCACTTTCACTTGTTTTTTCTGGTTCCTTTTTCGCTTTCTTTCCTTTTTAACAACTCCTTATATCTTCATTTGCATCGTAATTCAGCTTTTCTTTCCTTGCGACAATTGTTGCGCACTTGTGACATTCCTTTAATCTCCTTTTAGCTCCTATTCATTTTATCTCAGCTTGATCTCACTTTTTGATTTCTTGATCTCGTTCGTCGTCGCCAATTTTGTTGTGTCGTGAGATTTGTCCGTGCTACTTCATAGCTGAGACTTTATCTTAGGTTAGAGCTTGTATTGCGTAGTCAGTCGCACTACGTCGGACACACAACAACCTTGACAACAACCAGCCATAAATGGGCAACAGAGAGGCCCCGTGAAAAAGGAAGACAACAACTGACACGTCCTCTAAAACACTGCAATAGCTAAAGTCCTGCCGGCCAGCTTGGTCAAGGCAAATACACAACAGTGTCCATAAAATATAATAGGGCATAGCTTCATGAATAGCACACCTGCAAGTAGAACGGCTGGTCACTAAGGCGAGCATAAGATACAAGATTACTCTTACCGGCGTGTTGCTCGTCGCCGTGTCCCGTCTCGGCCACCTCCGTCCATGACAGAGACGCTGCCCCTGGCACCGAGCGTCTCGCCGCCGCTGGTAGACGCCCTGCAAGAATAAGATATAGAGGATTCTTCATGGCTCCGAGTGGAAGATAAGGATATCTTTTCCAAGCGGGTTATTGAAAAACCGAGCGACGAAGGAGCGAGGTTTTTCTGTAACACGCGAGGAAAAGATATCCAATCTTCCACGAGTGAGCCATGAGGAATCCTATATCTTTCTATGTTGAGGTTTATTCTTAATTAATTAAATATTATATTTAAATGTATTCATCTATGTAAAAAAAAGATTTAGAGTAGTTTGTTTTTATTTCATAAGTTTCATACATAAACAGCCATTAAAAATGCCGTTCAGTTATTGACCCATCATCAGTTGAACTCTTGATTTTTGGCTGTGAACCCACGAGACCTTATCTTTGCATCTCAGAGAGATGCAGAGATAACAAATTCTTATCTTTGCATCTCAGAGGAGTGCGAGATAGAAATATCCCTGCACTGTAGACCCAATGGCAAATAAACCTCAACTAGAAAGATAAAAGCGATGATAGACACTTGTACTTGAGCTGTCAAAGAATAAAAAATATTCAACTTATAAACAGGGGGGGGGGGGGAACAGATGGGCACAGGTCGAGCGTTCGCTCGTAAAGTCACTAGTTACGCAAAACCAGTCATATTTAGGTATCTTAACCCTCGCACGACCAGGCCATTTCTCATAACACGAACGACCAGGGGGGGGGGTTGTTACGACCCCCCCCCCTGGCGTTTCGAAACGGAAGGTCGTAGAGCTTAGCGGAAAAAACCAACGGATTGCTCTCAACGAGATCTCGCGATTGGTGGTATATTTTTTGGTCCTAGGTCAACATTTGACCTACTTTGACCGGTCAAAGGTCAAATTTTCGGAAAAATAGACTTTTTTCAACTTTCGGCGGCGATTGCGGCAAAACGGTGGGAGATATCGACTTGAAACCTTCACCATCGTGTTCCTTGATCAATTCTCTATCGTTTGGTATGTATTTCGTTACCCTAGCTCTAAAAATGGCGCGTTGGGAGCGCCGGAAGTCGGCAAGGTCACAGTCGGCGGCAGAAATTCGAAAAATCGAAATTTAAATTTTTGAAATCTGATTGTATTTTTTGATTTGGGAGGTCCATTTGCTCCCTATAGAAGCTAATATTGCTGCATATTCCCATTGAGGTGACAAGAATTAGCAAAATAGTGGTTCGGGCGCTTTTCAAAAATAGTACCGGACGCTGTTCCTCTTGTGACGTCATAGCTCCGTGACCTGACCTGACCCGGTCAAATTTCTTATACCATATGATAGCCAATACTTGCCCCAACATGCATGGGAAGTTTCATCACGATCCATCAACCGATGTCCGTACCACCGGCAGGAAACCTCGGGCGTTGGCACTCAGTTTGTGAAAATCCGGCCGGAGGCTGTACCTCTTATGACGTCATAACTCCGTGACCTGACATGACCCGATCAATTTTTTTTCGGCAAAAGATGCGCAAAGGTTTCCCCAGAGGGTATTGAAAATTTCAGCCCGCTACGACAAGCCGTTTAGCGTGCACTTCGAAAAAACCTCAGGGGGGGGGTTGATACAACCCCCCCCCTAGGCGTTCTAGGGTTAACACAGATCTCTGCAAGCCACTTATAAAGATATATGATCTTACTTATAAATTATTATATAGGTATGTTTAACTTGTGTGTAAATTCCAAATTACTTGAAAAAGTGTTGCGATTGTTGCTGAGATATATCATATAATTGAAGAGAAATAAACATTTTTTAATAAATTTAGTTCGAATGTTTAAATGGACCGATTCACAGAGCCGGGGCCAACGCTAAGCAGAGCTTGTTGCGTAGACCCCAACCCCTACCGTCCGATCGCGCAATTCCGGGTAACGTGGGAATTTAGATACCAAAGTTTAACGTGCCCTTCAAAGCCGGACACGGCCTGTCCCACTCAGCTGACTTCAACTGGCTGCGGCTGTTAGTGATGTCAATTTCAGAAATTTTGGAAACCAATACCAAACCGATACCGACCAAAACCACTAAGAGCATACCAAAACCGAACCGATTTTCAAATATAGGGGGAAATACCGACTAGATACCGAAATCTGGGAATTATCAAACATGTGCTTCAAACTTTCTCAAGACATATGATAAGCCTTGAAAGGTACCTAATACTTTCAAATAAGGTAACAAAAACAAATGAGGCAATCTCTTGATTATTTGCATTGCAAAAAATATAACTATTTTGTAACTATTAACAAATATTCAGATCAGTTATTTAACTGGAATGTGGATTCAAGTCATCTGCATGAAGTGTTAGAACAATAACTTAACCCTGAATCTTGTCCATGCCTGAACCATCAAACGTTCTTTCAATTCAAGTCATTCATTTCGAGTCCGGTCAAGACTCAAGACAGGGTTAAGTGTGTTATCATGATCCAAAAGTGGTTGGTGACCCAATTGACAATGATGGGCTACACCTTGGGCTGCACCATTAATGTAAACAAAACCCATGATACCTACAGTTCAACCCAAGTCAAGTAGCATGGTGATTGGTGACGATACTGACGCAGCCAATTTTTCTTCATAAACAAATGTTTAACACAACAAAACTTGATAAATGATTACTTACGAGGCACACTGATAGATAGCAGCCACCACTGTAATGATATCGCGATGAAATCTAAGTAAAATGTCCATAATTTTACGGAAGCATTGACACACGTCACGTGTAATCTCTTCCATAATGGCGGCCTTAGAGGCGGCGGCCATTTGCATTAAAGGGAGATAATGAGCTTTCTTTTTTCTTTAATAAAAATTACTCGACATCTATACTATTTCTACTGTAGTTTCTATAAAATATGAAAATTTCCTAGCACATTTTCGTATGTGAAAAAGGTTTTTATTTTTGCAAAAAAGAAGCAGTACTTGCAGTACTTGTAACACCCACCGAAATGCGTTGTCCTTCTGTCCTTCTCTATAAAAAAGTCGCAGTATATGGCGCTTTTGTTTCAAACAGCGACGCTTGGGTTTTTGTTTATGTTATCGCCTTGTCGTTGCTTGGTTGTAAGGATTCTAATTTGAATTAGAGTTAATTCGGTTTAGAATTAATTAGATTCGTACATAGTGCCTACTCTTCTTTGTTTCCAAGTATTATTTTGCGCCACAAATGAACGGCATGCGCCAGAAACGCAGCCAAATCTTGCGATTGCGACTACGAAATTCATTATTTTGGCCTCAGAGCCTGAAGCGAAAAATACATACATACTAGTTTCTCGCGTTTATCGTAACACAAGATGAACAAATTTCAATTTATCGCAACATGTTTATCGCAACATTTTTGCCTCGATTTATTGCATCATCTAGGATGTTGCAATAAACTTGTGCATCTTTTAATGAAAGGTTTTGCCTATCTAGGAAGAAAAAATTCGGATATGTTCCTTCATGGATTGAATCGCTGCGTCGCTCGCCGGTGAGGCACGGAGGTTGAGATGCTGGAGGGACGGACATGCAATAATTCTTGAGGTGTACCTATCAGGTGCACGATGGACAGATTCGGTGCTTATCTTACGTTTATTCGCATATTGTGGCATATGTTCCCATCAATTAATAGTCGAAGTCGAGCACTCGCCGGCCAAGGGGGGGGGGGGGGGCGGGTGCCGCCCCCATACTTTTTTTTTGGCAATAGCTCGGAACACGCCCGCGATGGAGAGCTGAAACTTGGCATACCTGACCTTTGACTCAAGCCGGATCTTGTGAGATCAGCCGTATTTTCAGCTCAGGTCAGGTCAGTGACGTGACCTATAACATAAGTGAACCTATGCACGGTCCTCAGATGTCGCAACTTCGCAACGCCCTCAGTGCTAGAGGAACTTTCACAGGGAGATGAAACTTACGAAGATGTAAGTTTTATCTGTGAGACCTTCAGAGGTCTCACAACTTGTATATATCTCTGATCTTTTCCTAAAGGTCACACGTGGTTAGGTCGGTTACGTGACCTCACCATTATTAAGTCAATGGGTAAATATGAAAACTGCTATTTTGGCGCCGGGAATGATCTAAAACTATCCCAAGCACATGGAATCAGGCGCATACCTAGAATTTTGCCAAGGGATGGGGGCGGAGGAATCCCGGGTGGGCTCCTTTCTACAGAGGGTCTCCTCTCTAAAGGGGCCTCCTCTCTACAGGGGGCCTCCTTTCTACAGAGGGTCTCCTCTTTACAGAGGGCCTCCTACCTTCAGAGGCCTCCTCTCTACTGAGGAGTCAGAGGGGCCCTAGCGGTCAGACACAGACACTAACGGTTATTCACAGGAGGCCCCAGGAAGTAAGAAGGACCCTAGCTGTCACTTGTCAGGCTGGTCAGAGGGCCCTGATTGTCCTGACGTGTTTTTTTTTGGGGGGGGGGGATTCCCGTGAATTTCGTTCGCCTCCGACGTGATTTTAACCAACGTGGACCTTCGGCCCACGGGGCCCTGATTCCATCTGGGGCCTCCTAAAAAACCCAAGGGGGGGGGCGGACGCCCCCCGTTGGGTACGTCCCTGCATGGAATCGTGATTTCATGCACTCCTTGCAAGGTCCGATGCTTCACTATTGCATTGTTGACCTTGCGTGACGTCATTTACGACGTCACTAGGGTCATAAGAGTTTTTCGTCAATAACTCCCGATCAAATTTAAGTAGAGAGTCGGGAAAGACACCATTGGACTCGGGAAGACCTGCAGAATCGAATGCTATGCAATATGATATCCTTTGATCAACTTCGTGACTTGAGGCCTGAGGGGCTCCATGACCTGACCTTGACTCGAGGTCTACACCTTAACCCGGCCGGGCCCGGGGGGTAATCCCAACCACCGCAGCCCGGGGGGCGTTTTTCGCCCCCCCCCCCCTGTCTAACTCCGTAAATAAGGGAGCTACGGTAACAGAAGCGATACCAAACGAAAGGTCCTTACGAGACGATTCTAAAGCACCTAAAATTTTGACCTCAGGTCAATTTTCAAGGTCAGAGGTCAAGGTCAAAGGCAAAAACCGGCACATGTGTAGTGATCTCAAAGTAAGCCTTCTAGAGGACGGCAGGCCGCAGGCAGCATCAAACCGGAAAAATTGGGTGTCAAACGAAAGAAGAGAACCTGAGGATTTCGAAAATGTGCTCAAAATCAAAGGTCAAGGTCAATGTCACGCTGAAAAAAAACGACGCGAGCCCATGTGTAACGAGAGAGGCGATACGCCATTCGAAGTGGAGTAAAGCGTGCTTCAATCCAAGATAAATAAAATCAATCAAATCACATAAATTAAATCCAAGCACATACAAATAAAATGTTTGTAAGGTGCCGAAGTTCAATGGACCATTTCTGCGGTCAATAATGAAGGCAATATGACGATAAAGTCCAACTGAGATAATCGTTGGCACGGATGTGGCCAAAATCGGGCACGAGCAGGACCAGAATTTGGCGCAACTGTATATCACGAACGGGATCCAATGCTGGAACGAACGGCATCAGCGTCAGGCTCAGCACCATAAGCTGGTACAAATGGTGAGGCAATTCAGGCTCGAACTACAGAACAGTCAAGCATAACTAGTAACTACCGTAATCTAACACGAACAGTTATGAGACCCGGCACCAGAACCTGGTACAAACGGCACCATTTTGGACTGGAGAGCGTACCGTCACCAGGCACGAACGGTTCCAGAATATGGCGCGATGGTATGTACATCAGGAAAGAACGTTACCATAACCTGGCACGAACGACATAGGATCAACCATGGAGACCAGAATCAGACACGAACGGTAAAACATAATGGACAATAACGGGTATGCAACGGCGCAGAGCAGTTGAGAGGCCACCAGCGGCGTCCGGCAGGAGCCGAGCCGGTCGGCCAGCGCGCCGTCGAGCCGCGGGCTGGCGCCGCCCGTCAGCGCCAGCCCCGCCTGCAGCTCGCCCACCGACGGGCTCCGTGTGGACATGTGCAGCGTCACGCCAACGGCAGCATGCCGCTACGGTGCAAAAAGGTTCATTTTCTGACGACTGACAGTGTATTTCAATAAGGACACAAAAATGCAGCTGCCGGACTGGCCACCCTTTGCCGACCACACATGGACCGACGGCATCGGGCGCTGCCACTGGACCCTAGCACAGACTCGATCGGATCAACACAATCTTACACCAGGCACACAACACACAACGGATCATGGTACTCAAGTCCGTGCCATCGGTGTCACTCAACAAAAACGGTGCTTCTGTCTCAATGTAAAACTCAATGTATGTACTTACTGACGCCGCGGGCGGCTCCGGGCCGCGAGTCCCATCCGGACCCAACCCAGCACAGCCCAGCCCCCGGCCCGATTCAGCCCTATCACCGGGCACCGCTGCCAGTGCCGAACAGGGAAGGACGGACACCAGAGAACAACTGATGACAACGGACTTACGAGAACTTACAGCATCGAAACCATTATGAGGAAACACGTTATCGAGATACACAACAACCCATACACACTTCACACGCCATCTTGACGCTCACGACTCCGACGTACGCTAGGCCGCTGGCCACCCTTTGCCGACCACACATGGACCGACGGCATCGGGCGCTGCCACTGGACCCTAGCACAGACTCGATCGGATCAACACAATCACTAGACTTACACCAGGCACACGAGACACAACCGAACATGGTACATGCGTCCGTGCCATCGGTATCACGCAGCAAAAACGGTGCCTCTGACTTCTGAGCTTGATAACCAAACTCAACAAAAACGGTGCTTCAGAGCTTGACAACCAAACACCGGACACGGCCAGCAGGACCTACTGCAGCGCCTCGAGCGATCCTGACATAGGCCATGTGGCGGCTGTTCACTGGCTGCCACAGAGAGCACTGCTGACGTCGCGGGCGGCATCGGGGCGCGGGCAGGCACATGTATTGTCGCCGCGGGCGGCATCGGGGCGCGGGCAGACACATGTATTGTCGCCGCGGGCGGCATCGGGGCGCGGGCAGACACATGTATTTGACGCCGCGGGCGGCGCCGGTCCCCAAGTCCCGTCCGGACCCAACCCAGAACAGCCCGGCCCGGCCGCTCCAGCAGCTCACTCCTGAGGGCAGGGACCACCGAACTGATGTTAGTTACGCCGTGAAATCGGACGGAGTCATGGAGCTATGTGAAGGAAATACAATATTGAGCCTATTACGGTTTTCAAAAGCGTTTTTTCAGCGACGCGCTAGCTCCACCAGGGGCGAAACGGCGAGGGGGTCGTACCCCCCTCGGCCGGCGCGTATGTAGAAAACCAATAGGTCCGGCGAGGGTTAATACCGCTGGAATTTGGCTTATTGAAGTAAAAAAATGCGGTTGGAGCTCTGCTGGCTCCAGTTCTATGAACTCAAAAATAGGTCACCTTATCCACACTTACATAGTTATGACAATGAACATTGAAGAACTAACTGACGATTGACTCAGTTAGTATCAAGGAGGAATCATCCCTTGCACGCCTAAAATAAGCAACCGAATATAGCGCATCGCAACAAACATACGCGCCAAGTACAAAGAAGTGCATCAATACATTGTCAATACTTACTGCCTTCTGTTTAAGTTTGTACATCTTGCATCTTATGTCATTCAGATTATGGCCGTTGAACGGCTCCCTCTTGTACAGGTCTCTGAGGTCATCCATACTGGGTACCCGCCCACCGCGGGCTTTCAGTATCGCCCGCAGTCTCTGCACTTCGGGCACAGACCACTTTACATATCGCTCTGAAAAAATAAAGAAATGTTAACCCTGTTATACGCCTTGACTAGCCTGAGGCAAGTTTTTTACCAGCGCCGTGACGCTCTTCCAATCACAATACATCGATGGAAGGACAAGGGTGCATTCACAACCTTTCTAGTCAGGTAATGGGCCGCCCTACAGTTATACACGTTGTCAAAGGTGAAAATTATTCTATTGTGACACCGTTGACGAACTTCCTGATAGACAAAAAGGTAAAACACAACCAATTACTGGTTGCTTTAAATGATTTTCTCACAGCACAAAATATTTAACCTCAGGCCATCACCTTTGTTTCAAAGAGTTAACTTTCTAATTACATACTTATTCGGAAACACTGACGCCCGGTGTGATACCGACTTTACATCTGTTATACCCGCATGATATACTTTCGTCTGCTCCGGGTGATTTAGTGATAAATAGCAGACATGGTTGTTTAGTTCAGCACTGCTTAGCGGGCATCAACCGGGTAAACGGGCCTACCTAGAGCGTCCAAACAGTGTTGCGGTAGAGCATCTCATCTTCCGTCGGAGAGGCCAACAGCCTGGTGAGACTACTACAGAATATGTGTCCGCTTTGCGAGCACTAGCCAATATATGTTACTTCAGGACGATAAATTAGACATCGGCAGCCACATCAGCCGCACAGCACCAGCCGACGTCCGGCGCTCGGAAACGGAGGAACATCTGGCCACCCTTCCAGACGACGCCGTGTAGGTATGGAGCGACGGCTCGGCGGAGGGAGGTGTCTCAGCCAGAGGGAGTGAAGCGTTGATAATCCTCCCCTCGGGCGAGGAACACGAGCTCCGAGCCCCCGCAGTCAAGATATGCAGCAGTACCCGCGCTAAGCTGGTGACGATCCGCGGGGCTCTGGAGATGCTGCTACAGCTGGAAGGCGGCCCGGCGGAGAGCCCAGTCATCGTCTGCTCAGACTCGCAGGCGGCGCTCGCCACGCTGGCGAGTGGTGCTGGGAGTCAGACGACCGACGGCACTCGGTGCCGCCGTATGGCGACTGCTCCTGACTCCGAGTCCTCATACAGTGGATCCCGGCACACTGCGGAATACCCGGCAACGAAAGGGTGGACGTGCTGGCTAAAGTGGCCTCCAGCATGTCGCAAGCCGCCGTCCCGATGGACGTCCGCTGCTTCGTAAAGGCTGATTGTTTGAATTGGACAATTGAATTGGACAATCATATACGAATTAATTTCGTGAAGGCTGTCAGCCTTGGCCGCTCCGCCACCAAGGCATGGCATCGCAGCTGGACAGACAGCATCTTCAAAAAACATTATGGGAGACCGGATGCCGATGCCGGTGCTTCTGGTGTCTCGGGACGAGGCGGTTAACGTCCACCAGCTGCGGGCGGGACACTGGAGCCACTCGTAGAGTTATCTGCGCAGGATCGGACGCCACCCCGAGCGCGAGTGTCCACAGTGCAGCGACCTGGCCTGCCCAGTGCAGTGGCGCGCTGCCTGGTGTGCCGCGAGGGTCCGGACACACCGGAGCGCGTGTTGCTCGGGTGCCCATGCTTGGCCGGAGCGAGGCTCCAACTACTCGGAAACATATGATCGGACCCTACGCAGCTTTGGGACGGCGGTGTCGTGGCGGCCTTCAGCCGCGGCTACCTCAGTCACCGAGAGCCGTTGGGCTACGGCCGGCCATGAGCCGACCCGCGGAGAACAAGAGCAACAACTTCAGGACGATTGAAGATAAGACGATCAGATACCTCGTGGTGGAACAGATCCTGCATCATCATCTAGCGAAGTTCCTGCAAGACGGTGCCCTCACCCTGGAGAAGGTGCTCGATTTGTGTGAAGCCTACGAGCGTTCAATCCTCCAGTCGTCTGATGGCTCGTCATGAACACAACGCAGTGGCTAATATCAGCCGACAGCCGCGGTTGACAGAACACCCAGCATCTGTAGAAGGCCATGCGGGAGCTAGGGGCTCGCTGACCATGCCAACAGCCAGGGCCCCTCAGTGTCCTGCCAGACGAGTGACCTGACGCGTCTGTGGAAGGAAGTCACTATGCTGCAGTCGGAAAGAGGAAGTTAACACGAGTGAAGAAGGCCACCATGGCGTTTCATGTGTTGCAGTGCAAGGTAAACACCTGCAGTAAGTAAGGTGACCGGCCCTGTCATCCTGGAGGCAGAGAGGCGTAGGCAAGCGATGACACTTACGGTGGATGCTGGTGAAACCTGCTCGACCTTGAGACTTTAGTGCAGAGTACGTCTGCCGTCTCTAGGGATGCACTTACGAGCCATCCACATCCAACCTCCTCAGGTTCGGGAGAATGCATTTCAGCGTGACAGGTAAATACTCTGCGACGTCTGCGTGCCACAGCCCGGTACCAGTCGGTGGATGCCAGCCTCTTCCTGGTGGATACATGGCCGCTGCGGAAGCCATCACAGGCCTGGGTCTGATGCAAAGCTGGGTGTCACCATTTCCCAACATCAGGTGAGGTCTTCACCATACAAGAGGAGGGGGATGCGATTCTCCCGACCATCAATGGCTACCAGCATTACAGCATCCTCGTCCCAAATGTCCCATCCTCGTCCCTAAGCCCACGGACTACAAGCTGCGCCGTCTTTTGCTCTCTGTTCGAGATGAGGTGCAGGAGGAGCGGAAGACATCGTGGAGAAGATTGAAGCGTCCTCATGGGTGAACCCGCAGGTCTTCTCTCGCAAATTCAACGGGCAGCGTTGACATCAGGTGGCCCAACTCACATATTGTGGCTGAGATATATCCTCTTTCGACAATCGAAGAGTACCAGGCTCGACTTCATGGCAGAGTCTACAGCAACATCGATCTCCGGTCGGCATGTGAGCAACTGGAACCCCATCCGGAGAGCAGGAACATCAGCGTTCATCTCGCACGGTGAGTTGATACGATTTCTGCAAATCACCTCCGGCCTGGTCTCGACAGACTCTGCTTGCCAGAATCTCCTTCACAACTTGTTAGGGAGCTCAGAAGTTTCCTCTCGCTGACTTGCTGGTCGAATCGCTCCATCCCAGTCTGCGCTTACATCCGACAACTTGCTGTGATTCTACGGAAGGAGTGCTGTTAGAGTGGATGGGGGAAGAGTCAAGGTTCCAGACCATCAAAAATGGTACCGAGCAGCCCGGTTCTGACGCCCTTAAACCGAGACCTACCGACAGTGGTGACGTCACGGCCACGCGCATCCGAATCATTCATTTGATAGCACTGCTGGGTGCTGGTGCCATCATGTCACAGCTGTCCTGACGGCTCAGTGCTTTGTCCTGACGAGCGGTGCTCTTTGTCCGACCGTGAGGCCCTCAGTGCCGTGCAAGCAATGGAGCGGTGGAACGTCTACCTCTGAGGGCGACGTTTAACACTCCGGACTGGCCAGTCCGTGATGAACACGCTCCTCGCCTAAGTTCTCAGACTGGGCGGGAGCACCTGTTGCTAGGTGGTAGGCTCGAATGCTACCGTACGTCTACGAAGTGACGAGCGCCCCTGCCAGCAGGATCACTGTCGCTGACGCACTGTCACGCCAGCGGCTGTCCACTACAGGGCCCGTAGAAGAAGCCGATGAGGAAAAGGTCGTCATCTGCGTCAGGGGCGAACACCTATCACCGCTAACGGAGAAGAAGGTTCGAGAGGCAGCTGTAAAGGACCCTGAGGGGTGTTCACGGGCACCGCACACTGCTGCGTGCGGTGTGTGCGGTGCGTCCAGCAGGCGTGGGGGTAGGGGATGGGTAGGCGGCTCTGACGTCACGGCTGCGTGCGGTGAACGATCCGCTGTGGCCAGTCCCGACCGGCCACAGCGGTCGCTGTGTGCGGTGACGGAAGGCTGACGTAGGGACGCAGTGGGCGGAGCTTGGAGGCTGTGTGCGGTCCGACCGCACACAGGGCCCGTGAACAGCCCTCAGCTCTCCAGCAACTGAGTGACGTCATCCTTTCCACTTCAGCAAAACTCGTCCCCTGCTGTCATTTCGGAATTCGGCAACACCGTGAGACTTGCTATAGGCATGTCGTGCCACTCTCCGTATCTCAAATCGTCCATTTGATACTGATGTCCATTGATACGGCTTTAAAGATGCTTCAAAGACGGCAAAAACCCATACGTCCTCGCGACCGAACAGGATAAACTCAATGCAGACAGCATATAACCACATGTCAAAAGCCCTCACGTCGTCCTTGTGTAGTGTAGCGACGTATTGGGTTTTGACGTTGCAAGCATTTCATAATCTGCAAGAACGTCTATGGGTTTACCGACGTGGATTTTGTCACTGGCACATAGGTTAGCCATGACGTGTGGGTTTTCGCCGACGTAGTGGGTTTTGACTGTGTCACTTCCGTGCTTTTCAAAGACGTGTGAATTCCAAAATTTGTTTTTCCTCTCCCAAAAAGCTTTTTTTGGTTTTTGAAAAAAAATCCTCATGGCATGAAATAGAGCTTTGCAAGCTGGTCACAATGGTGTAAAAAACGAAAAATGACCCAAAATTGACATGTGGGGTTTTGACTTTGGACGGCAGAATGTGTTGGACTTGGTGCTTCATGCTTCCTTGTCTGCCGTTTTCTTTGTTTGTTAGCCATTGCCGCAAGATACATAGGTGCCTCTACTAGCGAGTCTAAAAAATCGGGAGGGGCAAACCATCAACATTTATTGTTTCTTTGCATATAAAAAGGTATACAAATTTAACAAAGAGGGTATTTAATGCAGGAAATTTCAATACGTTTATGAAAATAATGCAACACGTAAAGCTGATGCAGGCGATGTAAGGCGCCAAACCTTTCACTTACTTTTTTGCGGTCCTTCTTCCGCTGTTCATGGCCTGTGGACATTAAAAAATATAGTTAACATTAGGAATAGAACCACTTAACCATGTAATTCTGTTAACATTACATGGTTATGCATGAGAACATAAATTTGGCCGGGGCGTCGCAAGTCCATCTACGACACGTCGCAAGTTACGACACATGTCCCGTCGCAAGTTGTGTCGTAGCGAAAAAGGAGGGATGTTGAGGAAAGAGGGGTTTGTCGGAGGATACGACAGAACGTAGCTACGACGAGGCTTAAATACCCGCTTTACTCGAGAATTTAAAAGGCTACACGATCAGCTGATCCCGTAGTAAACGTCAGTAAGGTCGAAAACTCTATCACGCATAACGGAACATTCGCCTTTCTGGTTTGAGAGCTTATGAGACAGCCAGGTCAAGCATGTTCTCTGATTCTGAAGCTTTGTCTCAACTGGGTGACTTGTGATCGCTAAACGCTCACATAATTGCCATAAAATTTGGGGCGATCACAGGAGATTCGTGGCTAAGAGCATCTGAAGCTATGCTTAGAAGAAATGAGTTCAGAGAGTTTGAAGTCACAGAGAGGTAAGAGAGTTGAAGTTGGAGGTCACAATTGGAGGTTACAAGGTCATCTGGACACGTCAGTCACAGAAGTCAACTTGGGACACGTCAGGTCACAGAGGTTAACTTTGGGTCATCACAGAGCTCAATTGGAGGTCAACTGGACACGTCAGGTCACAAGAGTCAGCTTGGGTCATCAAAGAGCAATTGGAGGTCACGGAGGTCATCTGGGACACGTCAAGTCACAGAGGTCAACTTGGGGTCATCACAGAGCTCAATTGGAGGTCATATGGGTCATCTGAGATACGTCAGGTCACAGAGGTCAACTTGGGGGTTATCACAGAGCTCTATTGGAGTCATGGGGGTCATATGAGACACGTCAGGTCACAGAGGTCAACTTGAGGTCACCACAGGGCTCAATTGTAGGCCATCTGGGGACACTTCAGGTCACAGAGGTCAACTTGGGGTCATCAGAGACCTCAATTTGAGATCAGCTGGGACACGTCAGGTCACAGAGGTCAGCTTGGGGTTATCAGAGGTCACTTAGAGGTCATAGAGGTCATCTGGGACACGTCAGGTCAGAGAGGTCAACTTGGGGTCATCACAGAGCTCAATTTGAGATCATCTGGGACACGTTGGTCACAGAGGTCAGCTTGGGCTCATCACAGAGCTCAATTGGGACACGTCAGGTCACAGAGGTCAGCTCGGAGTCATGAGGAGCTCAATTGGAGGTCATATAGGACTCGTCAGGTCACAGAGGTCAACTTGGGGTCATCACAAAACTCGGAAGTCATCTGAGACACGTCAGGTCACAGAGGTCAGCTCGGAGTAATGAGAGAGCTCAATGGGAGGTCACGGAGGTCATCTGAGACACGGCAGATCACAGAGGTCAACTGGGGTCATCACAGAGCTAAATTGGAGTCATGGGGGCCATCTGAGACACGTCGTTTTTGGAATTGGGAGAATCTTTTGGGGGCCCCTCGCAACGTCCAAGATCGCCTTTCTGGACTCGCCAGTAGTTGCTGGAATGATAAGGCTGCTTTGTATCCCTGAATACCCCAATGAATTTGAATATAACATATTATGCACCATTTTTAACACTCGCTGGCACGGATTGAGGCCTCACAGATGACCGTCGGTTCAAGCTCTATAACTCGCGTTAGCGTCAACGGATTGTAACCAAATTTTAACTCAAGTTCAAACAATTTTACACTAACCATGTAAATTTCGTGACCATGGCCCGAATGACCTGTGACCTGTGACCTCTTCCTCAAAGCAAGGTTAGCTTACGACACAACTTACGACTGCTATTTCAAATTCGTAAGTTGTGTCGCAAATCAGGCAACTTGCGACAGGCTTTACTACTTAAGTAACGCTACTCATCGATTGATCCCTCCAAAAACGACTTACTACACAACTTGCGACACGTCGCAGTTACGACGAGGCTTACGACGCTCTGGATTCCTCCGGCCAAAAAGATCTTTTCGCTTCATGTCTTGTTAAAGATTTTGAGTTTGTCGTTTCGTTAGCACGACGTCCCCTAAACCTGCACCTGTCTACTGCTTTTTTTTGCCACCCCGAACAAGAACGACTGAGGAGGGGGGGGGGCTTGATACGACCCCACTTACGTTTCGCTCCCATGGAACTAAAAACAGCAAATTTTCATGGGAAAGGGGCTCATGAGTCCTCGCTCCCTAACTACATCAATATTAGAGGGTTTGCATGATAAAAGCCAGCATTAAAAATAAAAATGGCGCTTTTCAGCACGAAACGCTACGTGTCTCGAAAAAAAACATAAAAGCTAGAACAATTAAGATAGCATTCGATAACTTAGAACAAGCCCTATCGAGCTTTATCAAAATATTTTGTCTCAATACGTTAAGCTCAAGATTTCACCAAAGGAGACGCAGTGAGTGTTGCTTAAATACTTTTTTGCATATGACATTTCATATGTAACAGATTTAGCAAAATTGCAAACGAGGCCGAGGGTAGACGAGGTTGGGTGGCGGGCGGCGCTTCACGCCGCCATCGAGCTGCTATTGCAAAAAAAAAAAATCGCCCATGGTCGGATTCCCTCCCTCCTCAGACGGACGTGAGTAAAGGCATTCTCGCATGGACAATGCAGTTTTGAGCGATACGCTTATTATCCTGCATCGATCGCAGTGCTTCAATAAATGCATATGAACTCACCTATGCAATTGCCCTCCCACTATAAAACTTCAGGCCGGACTATAGTCTGTTCCATATCAAGCTTGCGGTCGGAGTCCCCTTGGCAGTTCCAGGCAATTCGCTGAGCGCGCTACTCCATTCAATAATTTGAGTCTTAGAATGTAAGATGTATGCACAGAAATCACGCACTGCCTTCAACAGAGCACTTCAGCCGCAAGCTTGACATGGAACACGCATAGATGTAGTGAATGCGCCTCACCTCCTTCATCGTCCTCTTGGCGATCATCAGCCGGACCGCCCTCATTTTCAGAGCCTGGCTCGTCGAAGTCCTCTGAAAAACCGTCTCTGTCAGATTTAAGAATGTGTGATGCAAAATAAGTGCCTGCCATAATGGGCAAGCATTTCTGAAAAAAAACGCTGAACGGAACATATGTGCTACGGTGGTACCCGGACTGCTTTGGCTATCCGCGCTCGTCCTTAATCTGAAGTACAGCACCATGGGTCTGCATATAACCTAGTAGTACCAGTGAACTTTAACGGTCTTACATTGCCTTCGCTCTGTACGATTCTCTTCATGGTGTTATTGCATTGCCTCTTTAACACTACATTGCAAATTAATGCTTTAACTGCATGAAATGTCTGCTAAAATGACAGACGAATGGTGATGTTACGATTAGCACATGTACAAACGATTAGTTACCTTCAGTGAGCATCTCCTCCAGGCTCCGTCCGCTATATTTTGAGAGGCATCCTTCGTCCAGCTTCATCATCAGGATGGAGGCACGCGTCAGTTCGTGAGTAGCGTCTGACAGTCTGTAGTACCCACGATGCACGTCTTTGTCATGTCCCATGTGCCGGGTGAGCACCTCCATATCGAATTCACCATCTCTAGAATCTGGGACGTTGTAGCACAATATTTCCGTAGTTTTGTTGCATGGAAGAGATCTGCCCTGTTTAGTGCCATGTCCGACAACTGCTCTTTAAGCACCACGCCTGCGTTGTAGTGTCCTGTAGTCCTCGCCAGAGGGTTTGCGAACAGATACTTGTTATCCTTGTCAATGTACGTCTCCCGGTTGTCTACCAGTAGCTGCAGCGGAGCCGCGCAGTCGCTCGGTATCAGGGTGGGGACCTTGTTCCCGCACTTGCCGCGGGACATGACGACGTCGAGCTCGTTGAACAACTTCTTTTCTGTTTCACCCATTGACTTGTTCACTTCTTCTACCGTCTCTTGTTTGTACATCTCTCGGTTGATCCATGATTGCAGCAGGATGCTGCTAAGCTCCTTAGGACGGCGTTTGTTGAATACTAGCAAACGGGCGAGAACCGCTTTGCTCAGCCTTGCATAGTCTGTCATGCCATGTATTCCCTTTTCTGTCATTTCTTTCACTCGTTCCTTCATTTTTTCGGTGAAAAGCTTCAAATCGCTGGTAAAGGGCAGCATGTCTTTCTTGTCATACTTGTTCGACTCGCGGTTCTTCAGCGCTACGCTGCTGATCTTCACATTCCAGAATTGGTCCACGTGATACAAGAACGCCTCAGCATCTTTCACTTCGCTTTCTTCTTTCTTGATCAGCGCAATGCCCTTCTTGAGAGCAGCCAGCTGTCGTAGTTCGCCTCCAATCCGCATGGCCTTTGAAGGAGTTTTGTATGTGGGCAGCCCCGTGTGGGCGTTTAGCTTGTCCTGCTCAAACCCACAGACGGATTTGGTGGCACTTACAACCGTATCAAATCCTTCGCCATTGATCAGCTCTTGCATGCTCTTTCCGGCTGCTTGGACAACTTCGCCCATCATCCTTAGGCGCTGGCTTATCTGCGCAAAACCCGACCTTCCAAGTTTCGCGTGCAAGTTGGCACCCCACTTCTTCAGGAGTTCATCGTTCTTTATGGTCTTCGTAACTGCATCGTCGTGCATACGAGACAATATGTCCTTGTGATACCCAGTATTTTCTTCTTGGCCGTCACTCAGGAGCGTCCGGCTCTCTGCCAGCACCGTGGGAATGTCTGGGCATTCTGTTTTGCGAGCCACACAGTGATGTTTTATGTGCTGCATCATGTTGGTTTTAACCACAAAAATAGCAGTAAGGACATGGCACGTAGTCGTCCACGGACGCCTGGTCCGACTTCCTTCCCAAGATCATGTCACCTTCACCCCTTTGTAGGACGAGTTTGTTGTGCTCCATGTTGCCTTTGTTGATCATCACGGTGATTTTCATTTTTCGTTCCTGCTCAGAATCACACTCCTGTATATCCTTGACTTCCTTCTCGTCACGGTGGACCGTCTTGATATGGCGCCATATCAGATTTCTCTTTTGCTTGCAATATATGCAAACATTTTTTTTCCGCACTTCGCCGCACGATGCGCCGTTCCTCGCCGACTGAGATGTACGCGACTGAGAACTGTGCTGGGGCGGAGCCACCTCAACACCGTCGCTGACATCAGACTCAGCTCCCTGTTCTCCGTATTCGTTCTCCTCCAAATGGTGGTTCTCGGGAGCCGTGATCTCTGTTTGATTGCACATCAAGTGCTCAGGAAAAGTCCATGTGCCATGGTCCCCTGCATCCTGGACTGAAGCCCTCGAAGTAGAGCAGGTGGGTGACATAAGGTCGTACTCGCTTGCAGAGAACGGCGTCATGTCGATCAGTTCAGTTGGCAGTGCTGTTGAATAAGAGGTTTTTACTGACCCACAAACTCCCGTCTCAGAGGTAGGTGGGGAAACACGAGACGGGGCTCCAACCGTCGCCCCAGTAGTTGTACACAGATGAAGAGCATCCCATCTTCTAGCGTCCGGGGTCGGGACGGGCGGCAGGCCTCCAGCCGCAGTCTCGGAAGTCGCACGCAGATGACGGGCATCAGCCCGCCTTCCCGCTTCAGAGGTCGGGACGGGCGGCGGGGCTCTGGCCGCAGTCTCAGAAGTCTCACGCAGATGATGAGCACCCCACCTTCTAGCGTCCGCGGTCGGGACGGGCGGCGGGCCTCCGGTCGCAGTCTCAGAAGTCTCACGCAGATAAAGAGCATCCCACCTTCCAGCGTCCGGGGTCGGGACGGGCGGCGGGGCTCCGGTCGCAGTCTCAGAAGTCTCACGCAGATAAGAGCATCCCACCTTCCAGCGTCCGGGTCGGGACGGGCGGCGGGGCTCCGGTCGCAGTCTCAGAAGTCTCACGCAGATGAAGAGCATCCCACCTTCTAGCGTCCGGGGTCGGGACGGGCGGCGGGCCTCCGGTCGCAGTCTCAGAAGTCTCACGCAGATGAAGACATCCCACCTTCCAGCGTCCGGGTCGGGACGGGCGGCGGGGCTCCGGTCGCAGTCTCAGAAGTCTCACGCAGATGAAGAGCATCCCACCTTCCAGCGTCCGGGTCGGGACGGGCGGCGGGGCTCTCCGCAGTCTCAGAAGTCTCACGCAGATGAGCATCCCACCTTCCAGCGTCCGGGGTCGGGACGGGCGGCGGGCCTCCGGTCGCAGTCTCAGAAGTCTCACGCAGATGAAGAGCATCCCACTTCCAGCGTCCGGGTCGGGACGGGCGGCGGGCCTCCGGTCGCAGTCTCAGAAGTCACGCAGATGAAGAGCATCCCACCTTCCAGCGTCAGAGGTCGGGACGGGCGGCGGGGCTCTGGCCGCAGTCTCAGAAGTCTCACGCAGATGAGCATCCCACCTTCCAGCGTCAGGGTCGGGACGGGCGGCGGGGCTCCGGTCGCAGTCTCAGAAGTCTCACGCAGATGAAGAGCATCCCACCTTCCAGCGTCCGGGTCGGGACGGGCGGCGGGGCTCGGTCGCAGTCTCAGAAGTCTCACGCAGATGAAGAGCATCCCACTTCCAGCGTCAGAGGTCGGGACGGGCGGCGGGGCTCTGGCCGCAGTCTCAGAAGCTCACGCAGATGATGAGCATCCCACCTTCTAGCGTCCGGGTCGGGACGGGCGGCGGGGCTCTGGCCGCAGTCTCAGAAGTCTCACGCAGATGAGCATCCCACGTTCTAGCGTCCGGGTCGGGACGGGCGGCGGGGCTCTGGCGCAGTCTCAGAAGTCTCACGCAGATGAGAGCATCCCACCTTCCAGCGACCGGGGTCGGGACGGGCGGCGGGGCTCTGGCCGCAGTCTCAGAAGTCTCACGCAGATGAGCATCCCACGTTCTAGCGTCAGAGGTCGGGACGGGCGGCGGGCTCTGGCCGCAGTCTCAGAAGTCTCACGCAGATGATGAGCATCCACCTTCTAGCGTCCGGGGTCGGGACGGGCGGCGGGCCTCCGGTCGCAGTCTCAGAAGTCTCACGCAGATGAAGAGCATCCCACCTTCCAGCGACCGGGGTCGGGACGGGCGGCGGGGCTCTGGCCGCAGTCTCAGAAGTCTCACGCAGATGAGCATCCCACGTTCTAGCGTCGGGTCGGGACGGGCGGCGGGGCTCTGGCGCGCAGTCTCAGAAGTCTCACGCAGATGATGAGCATCCACCTTCTAGCGTCCGGGGTCGGGACGGGCGGGGGCCTCCGGTCGCAGTCTCAGAAGTCTCACGCAGATGAAGAGCATCCCACCTTCCAGCGTCCGGGTCGGGACGGGCGGCGGGCCTCCGGTCGCAGTCTCAGAAGTCTCACGCAGATGAAGAGCATCCCACCTTCCAGCGTCCGGGGTCGGGACGGGCGGCGGGCCTCCGGTCGCAGTCTCAGAAGTCTCACGCAGATGAAGAGCATCCCACCTTCTAGCGTCCGGGGTCGGGACGGGCGGCGGGCCTCCGGTCGCAGTCTCAGAAGTCTCACGCAGATGAAGAGCATCCCACCTTCCAGCGTCAGAGGTCGGGACGGGCGGCGGGGCTCCGGTCGCAGTCTCAGAAGTCTCACGCAGAGAGCATCCCACCTTCCAGCGTCAGAGGTCGGGACGGGCGGTGGGGCTCTGGCCGCAGTCTCAGAAGTCTCACGCAGATGAGCATCCCACCTTCTAGCGTCAGAGGTCGGGACGGGCGGCGGGCTCTGGCCGCAGTCTCAGAAGTCTCACGCAGATGAGCATCCACCTTCTAGCGTCCGGGGTCGGGACGGGCGGCGGGCCTCCGGTCGCAGTCTCAGAAGTCTCACGCAGATGAAGAGCATCCCACCTTCCAGCGTCCGGGGTCGGGACGGGCGGCGGGCCTCCGGTCAGTCTCAGAAGTCTCACGCAGATGAAGAGCATCCCACCTTCTAGCGTCCGGGGTCGGGACGGGCGGCGGGCCTCCGGTCGCAGTCTCAGAAGTCTCACCAGCAGATGAAGAGCATCCCACCTTCCAGCGTCCGGGTCGGGACGGGCGGCGGGCCTCCGGTCGCAGTCTCAGAAGTCTCACGCAGATGAAGCATCCCATCTTCTAGCGTCCGGGGTCGGGACGGGCGGCGGGCCTCCGGTCGCAGTCTCAGAAGTCTCACGCAGATGAAGAGCATCCCACCTTCCAGCGTCCGGGGTCGGGACGGGCGGCGGGCCTCCGGTCGCAGTCTCAGAAGTCTCACGCAGATGATGAGCATCCCATCTTCTAGCGTCCGGGGTCGGGACGGGCGGCGGGCCTCCGGTCGCAGTCTCAGAAGTCTCACGCAGATGATGAGCATCCCACTTCTAGCGTCCGGGGTCGGGACGGGCGGCGGGGCTCTGGCCGCAGTCTCAGAAGTCTCACAGATGAAGAGCATCCCACCTTCCAGCGTCCGGGGTCGGGACGGGCGGCGGGGCTCCGGTCGCAGTCTCAGAAGTCTCACGCAGATGAAGAGCATCCCACCTTCCAGCGTCCGGGTCGGGACGGGCGGCGGGGCTCTGGTCGCAGTCTCAGAAGTCTCACGCAGATGATGAGCATCCCACCTTCTAGCGTCCGGGGTCGGGACGGGCGGCGGGCCTCCGGTCGCAGTCTCAGAAGTCTCACGCAGATGAAGAGCATCCCACTTCCAGCGTCCGGGGTCGGGACGGGCGGCGGGGCTCCGGTCGCAGTCTCAGAAGTCTCACGCAGATGAAGAGCCCCTCTTCCAGCGTCGAGGTCGGGACGGGCGGCGGGGCTCTGGCCGCAGTCTCAGAAGTCTCACGCAGATGAGCATCCCACGTTCTAGCGTCAGGGTCGGGACGGGCGGCGGGCTCTGGCCGCAGTCTCAGAAGTCTCACGCAGATGAAGAGCATCCCACCTTCCAGCGTCCGGGGTCGGGACGGGCGGCGGGCTCCGGTCGCAGTCTCAGAAGTCTCACGCAGATGAAGAGCATCCCACCTTCTAGCGTCCGGGTCGGGACGGGCGGCGGGCTCCGGTCGCAGTCTCAGAAGTCTCACGCAGATGAGAGCATCCCACCTTCCAGCGTCAGAGGTCGGGACGGGCGGTGGGGCTCTGGCCACAGTCTCAGAAGTCTCACGCAGATGAGCATCCCACGTTCTAGCGTCATAGGTCGGGACGGGCGGCGGGGCTCTGGCCGCAGTCTCAGAAGTCTCACGCAGATGATGAGCATC
The DNA here is from genome assembly GCF_019059575.1 of Amphibalanus amphitrite. Classification (NCBI taxonomy): domain Eukaryota; kingdom Metazoa; phylum Arthropoda; class Thecostraca; order Balanomorpha; family Balanidae; genus Amphibalanus; species Amphibalanus amphitrite. The sequence continues at coordinate 127,804 of NW_024883163.1, forward strand.
CAACCTTCTAGCGTCAGAGGTCGGGACGGGCGGCGGGGCTCCGGTCGCAGTCTCAGAAGTCTCACGCAGATGATGAGCATCCCACCTTCTAGCGTCCGGGTCAGGACGGGCGGCGGAGCTCCGTCCATCGCATGGGTAGCCGGTCGCAGCCCATGAGTCGTCATAGTCAAGTCAAGTCCAGGATATTTGTGGTATACATGATACTCAGTGGTGTGAGGAGGGGTTTCATCCACGCGGCCGGCTGACCCAGGAGATGAAGGGAGGACTTCTGGAAAGAAAAGATATGGCAACGCATAAGGAAGCATGGCGGTAGGAGGATGAATGCTGTCTTGATTTTTTAACCATCACCAGTGATTCGGCGAGTGATTTTAAAATGTAGGATCAGGTAGTGAGCCAAAAAAAGAACAATGTCTAAAGAAAAACCAGAAAAACGATTGAATTATGATGTGTTGATTAGCATAGATACAAGTAGATTTGGGTGGACTGAGTAACTGGTAACAACACAAATGTAGGCACCATAGTCACGTCTTACCTCGTCCATTTTTACGTGAGTGACGCTGCGCGCCTTTATGTCTGCCACGGGAGTGGAGAGCAGCAAGCAGCATCCTCTTCCCATATGATCCAGCTATGCGCCCTGTCAAATATTGATAGCTATTAGCTAACATAAAATACTAAAGGAAGTTTCCCAGCCAGCAATTGGTTTGGCTCAAGTCCGTTTTGCCCTAGCGACTCCGGCACGCCAGATTTGGGCCGGTGTAAACGGAACGCCGTCGGAATAAGAGTTTGGGTCGATATGGCTCTATTCCGGTTAACCAGTCTTTGCCGTAGCGTTCCGGAGCTAGTATGGCTTCGGACCGACAAGTCCGGCCGGCACTAGCGAGCGGTGGCCTGACCTGACCTTGCCGGAGGGGCCGTGACGTCACCGGCGGGCGGTCAGAGCGAGTCGGCAGAGCCTCACTCTACGCGGCCCGAGCGAGCAGTGAGGATCGGTGAATAGGACATAGGGGAGGGAGGGGGGGAGGGAGGAGGGAGAGAGAGAGAGAGAGAGAGAGAGAGAGAGAGAGAGAGAAGAGAGAGAGAGAGAGAGAGAGAGAGAGAGAGAGAGAGAGGCGGCCGGCCAATAATTAGGCAGCCAACACTGAGTTGAATGAAGCACACGATGCTGACAACGTTACGGAGTTAACTATAAGATAATGTCATGCGTTTAATGTGATTGGATTTTTCACTTAAATGCTTTCTTCCTTTGTGACCCACAACCCCTAATTTGGGGAGGACAAGCTGCCCCAACGGTTCCTGACCTTATGAAAAGTTGTGGGGCACCGCCCCCACGGCCCCAGAGTTGTGGGGGCTAGCTGCCCCACTGCCCCCGGTTCCCGCGCCTATGTATGAATCTATGAAATTATGTTGGTATATTTCCGATTTCGATCCCTCCAGTTGGAGGGGCTCAAATACCTTACGAGCCCCCCTTCCCAGCCGAAAAGTTGGAGGGGCTCAGCACCCCCTAGCCCCCCCCCCGGCTCCCGCGCCACTGCCCCCCCCCCCCAAGGCAAATCATGGGCATCATAGCATTTATTGCCCCCCCCCAAACTAACCGATGAGCCCCCATGGGGGTATGGGGCCCTGGCCCTTATTCGATTATCACGAGGCTCAAGAAACACCCCAGCTATTCGCACAGCTCCCATACCGGTCTTTGAGGGTCCTACAATGACCTCTGAGGGTCCCTCAGTGGCGGTCATGCGCCCACCTTGACCGCTGAGCCCCCAGCATGACATTAAAAACTCAGACCACCAGCACGGCGCAGGTTAATAGCATCTGCAAATTTGAGC